>NW_026260209.1:0-61158 GCF_024291825.1 Alternaria postmessia | reverse complement strand
TAGCCTCAGAAGAGGTCAGTAGGGGTTGAATTGGAGGAGCCATAATAGGGAGGAGTTCACAAGGCGCAGAAAGTTGGTGGGGTGGGCCGCTCGCTTGCGTGGGCCGCTCGCTTGCCAACCATGTTACACGCAGTATGAAAGGCATTCTACACTCCCATGTTCCCGGGAAAGTCAACTCGGTTTTGATCTTATATTTGTGAAGAACACCGAACACTCTACCCATGGACAACGCGTCCTTCTGGAATGCCTTTTCATCGTCGAATGGTGCTCTTCGTATACAGTCGCGGCGGTTCCCTGATGTTTTTGCAGAGTACGTATATTCCCACGGAATGTCGAGGGTAAGGTGCTTCAGCTGCCCAGTCAAGCCAGATGGCTGGAACGCCTCGAAGAACCTCGGTAATGTGGTGATCTGCGAGTAACTCGGCTCACAAAATGCGATTCTGTCACGACTCTGAGTCCATTGAAATTGTACGAACCGGAAGTAGTACTGCAGTAGCTCTTTCCGTATGTCCTTATCTTTGCAGAAATTCGATGTAAGCATCCTATAGATCTGGTTTTCACTACGGCTGATGCACCGATCGCAGTTCTCAAGATTCCGTTTCTTCCACTCTTTGTCGGAGATTTTTTCATAGGATGTTTCCTCATCTGATGTCTCGCCATCTGATGTTTCCTCATCTGATTCCGAGGTACTGTCCTGCCTCAATTTGTCTAGGTCACAAGGAAGTGGCAGGATGCTAGGCGGATGAAGTCCCTCGTACTTGATGCATGGCGTACTATACATAATATGGATGTCGTCCTTGTTATCTGGACGGTACAGAATTTCAGGCAAGTTGGCTGGGTCCATCTCAGGAAATGCCTGCTTGTATACTTCGAAACGACAGTCCACGTCTAGCTTTTCCTTGAAGAGTTTCATGTCGATGGCGATGAGATTCGTTGCTTGCTGAAGCTGCTGGTTCCTTGGTGGGCTCATCTGGCTGGTCTGGTTCTGCTGGCTCGACGACACTGATGTGGTCTCGATTGCGACTTGATCCTCCATGACTGAGATGCTGTTCAATATCGTTATGTTCGTCGCTGAAATGAAATCTAACCCAGTGAGGGTATATAACCATGCGGTAGTTGACATTGTTTACCCTGCTTCTCATTTACAAGCACGTTGTGGATACCCAGTTGGGCAGATAACATCTTTGATGCGATTGTGAAGAAGTGACAAAGCCAAGATCTTGCTCTTGGACCTTGCCCGCTAGGAAATGGCCTTTTGCCAGAATTCTGGCTTCTTGAGACGGTGGACAAGGAAAGCATCGTGAATGAACGTTCTCGGTATCTTCTGGTCACATATGATAGCCACCGTCAGGCTCCTGTTAGGAGCGCAGCGAAGATGTAAAGAAAACGCCTTCATCCTGTACAACATTGGCCAGGACGGAAGCCGGGTCGCTTATAGTACATGAACAGGTCGATCGCTCGAATCCGTGTCGAAATATGCATATGTTGATATCAGTCAGTAAAGAGAAATCGTTGGACGTGTTGATAGGAACGCGCGAGAAGTAAGTGCAAATAGCGGAAGTAGATGAGAAAAGGTTTCAGCTCTTAGTCATCTCAACAAAACGATAATAATACGAGCTTTATCGGTGTGTCAACACGGGACGGCCGAATGATCGGTGGTATTCCAGCTATTCCCGTGGCTTAGGCATCGTGAAAGCTCAACTGGCTACCTGGACGACCTCATGTTCTTCGTGCTGTAGACCGCTGGGGGGAATTTTTTCGAACGCGTACCGAGTATCATAGGTAGTGGTTGTGGTAAAGCGCTTCGTGATGGTGTTGGTGGTTCCCACGAAGAACGTGGACCCTGGAACTGTTCGTTGGCGGCTTCTTCTCCGCCCAAGCTTCAAGCCGATGACGACTGTCGCGTCGGCTTTCTTCCATCGTCATCACCATCACCCTCAACGCCATCACACGACAACAAACCTCATCGCGCCAGCAGTCGCATCGTTCGGAATTCGGAATAGATAGCAGCGCATCGCGGACACGGAAATAGCTGACTCGTGCTCACCGCAAATAGCGCATGACCACGAGCGGCTAGCTGTGATTGCGGGGTGCGCCCTTCCTGTGGACTCAGCATGCGAGCAAGCATGAGCGTTCGTGACTGTTCCTGCTCTTCTTCTCTTCACTCTGCGGCTTTGACTAGCATGCATCCTTCGCTATCACCGCCGCCATGACAGAACACCGGCTACCAGTTAAACAACTGGTGATTCTATGTACGTACGCGCGACGCGTCCTCTTCTGCAAGCTTGCTAACTTCACCATAGCAATATGCCGCTTTGCCGAGCCCATCGCCCTCACTTCCGTTTTCCCATACGTGCCCGAGCTTATGGAATCATTTGGTATTCCTCAAAATGATATCGCGCGCTGGGCTGGCATCTCGTCGTCGGCGTTCTCGTTATGTCAAGGCTTCACCGGCCTCGTCTGGGGTGCTGCATCCGATCGCTATGGAAGGAAACCAATCATATTGTTTGGGCTGTTCAACACCATGTGGACAATGCTGCTATGGGGCTTCTCGCTCAACCTACCTATGGCTTTGGCTGCACGCGCCCTGGGAGGACTGTCAAACGGCAATGTAGGCATTCTTAGAACTACAGTCGCGGAACTGTGCCCGTGGAAAGAGCTCCAGCCGAGAGCGTTCAGTGTCATGCCCTTGGTTTGGACAGTGGGTGCGACGTTTGGACCTACCCTCGGCGGAGCCCTAGCCAACCCGTTGGGTGTCGATCCTCGGAAACCCAGAGGCACTGCTTTACTGGAGAAATTTCCGTATTGTTTGCCAAACCTTGTAGCGGCTGCATTCTTCACTACGGGTATCGTAATAGGCTGGCTGTTTCTCCAAGAAACTCTGGAAAGCAAGAAGAACGCACCAGACCTGGGCCTGAGAACTGGGGCTAGATTGATAGCATTCATTCGCAAGATACTGCACCTGCCGACCCAAAAGCAGAACGGCAATTCAGAACGCGAGCCGCTGCTCGGTCAACAGAAAATACTTGACAGTGAAGCGACACCACAGCATGAGGTTGCTCATGAGGTAGTCAAGGAAAAAGCACCAAGATACAGGGATGTGTTGACATTTCAGACGTCGCTAAACCTTGCCGTGTATACGTTGCTCGCTATGTACACCCAGGCATATGATCAGGTACGAGATTTCTGGCAGCTGAAGATACTATGGCTGATCAAACGTAGCTACTTCCAGTGTTCATGCACCACCCAGTACAACTCGCAGACGATCCAACCGTATCCTTGCCTCTGAAATTTGCAGGAGGCTTTGGTATCGAGTCTCGACGCATCGGCATCATTTTTACTGTGTTTGCCATATCGTGTACCATGTGTCAATTCTTACTTTTCCCTCCTATCGCGCGCTATCTCGGTGTCGTTCGCTGCCTCCGAATAGCATTTCTCATCTTCCCATTCGTCTTCTTCGTAACACCATTCTTATCACTTATCCGAGATCCAATCACCAGGGAAGTCGCCATGGTGTTGCTCTTGATGGTCAGAGGAGTGGGTGGTACATTTGCTTTCCCTACCAGTACTATCATGCTCACGAACAGTGCGCCTAGTCTACGTGTTCTAGGGACCATCAATGGTCTAGCGACGAGTTTCAGTGCTTTTGGCAGAGCAGCTGGACCCACTTTGGGAGGCGGCTTGTTTACTTGGGGTGTCAAGCGTGGCTATGTCATCGTACCGTTCTGGACTATGTCTGCGATCGCATTCGCTGCCTCTATACCAACATTCTGGCTAGTTGAGGGTAAAGGGTTTGGAGACGACTCAGATATCGACGACGAAGAGAACATCATCGAGACGGAAGAAGAGATCGAAGAAGGCGCAAGGGTGCCCACAGCAGCGTGGCATGATGATGCTGCATTATCTGAATCAGAGTTTGGCGATTTCGGAGAGCCACCAAACATACTGAGCCTTACGACGACGCGATCGAGCGTGGCCATGGCGTCTGATGATGAAGATGACGCGTCGGTTTCGGTAGGACGGGGGCAGTCGATCAATGCTTTGGAGGCGACGAGAAGTGGTTCGCAGAGTAGACGGCGGAAGATTGTCAGAAGGACATCCTCGATACCAATCGGCATGGGCAAAGGCTTTAGGCGCTACAGCTCTAACCTTGGCAGCACAGGTATTGGTGGCGGTTCTAGTTGGGGAGGCGCTTAGATCTGGACTTCGGCGTCTCATGCATGGAACATTTGGCGCCAACTGAATCGTCGGGATGTGCTGCAGCATACATTAATACAAAGATTGCGAATATGTTCACCGCGTCCGAAACACCGTTCGGGACCGATATCAGACGACTTGTCCCTCCATTCCTGTCCCGACCTCTACGAAATAGTACATGTTGTTCACCGTAAGTTGAGATCAGCTTGGTGATACTCAGAAGCGAATTATGGGCATCGCGTAGCGTTCTGTGTCTCAGTCATAGGTCAGTTGACACCAAAGCTCATTCATATCGTCCTGGCAAATATTGATCTACCTTATTTGTCTCCCCCCTACGAGTTAGGTCACTAGCGCGCACGAGAATGCAAGAAAACATGACTGGGACAATAGACAGGCAAGGTCTTGCAATTCATTGTTATAAAGACAACTAAAGCAACTGAGAAATAGAACTAGGGGATGACTGCCCAAACAAAAACGGGTACATAACTCAGAAATCCCACAAACCCCAACACCTTAGGATGCTAAGCAATTTGTACAACAGAAACCATACATGTCGACAATTCCACAGATCAAACTCACAAGTGAGAAGACCTTACTAAATCACACTGGAGCCAAGAAACGTATTGTTGCTTGTGCCATCTGCGGAACTAGTTCTATCTAAGCTAGACTGTGCGAGAGGGTTGGGCAGGAGGCTTATTCATCTCAATACAGTCTGCTCTGGATTCCAAGGCCGAACCGGTATTTCCAGATGCAACGCAAGATTGGTCGTTTGTCTTGCGATGATGCAGCGTGCTAGTGGTAGACAGTTGCTGTGTGTTTGTGGTAAGCTGTTGGTTCAATGCCGCTATTAAACGGTGTGCTTCGACTGCCAGAGTGCCCGAACCAAGGAACTTTTCGGCAAGTACGGCCAGCTGAACGAGAGCAGCTGTCAACTTCTCCGACTCTGCTCTTTGCTGCTCATTGACAGCAGCGTTTGTAGTCCGTTGATAATGGTCCAGCAATGTCCTGTGGACGTGGCACGCCAGTGTAACGCCAGCACCGATCACTGCACTTGTCAATGACGACCCCCAATCTGAGCCGGTGTTAGATGGAACATCCCTTTTGATGGCGTGTATGGCACTCTCCGCAACCGGTAGTGTTGACGATGTCCACTTCTGGTATTGTTAGCGATGAACATATATCTGGAGTTGTTTTCACTTGCGATGAACCATGGCAATGCTTGCTCAAATCCAAAATAGAGCACCCATAACCCCAGCAACACGGCTACAAAAAGAGAAACTGGAGCCTTGTAAGGGCCGGGAAGATGTTCGAACGGCGGAAACTCCGTAAGAACGTCAGTCGTCTTCGTTGACAAGAACTGCCACTTTCCCCGTGGTCTGCGCAAGGACAGCCCGTTGGCAACAAGCTTCGTTGCAAGGCAAGCAAAGCATTCCAAGACCAAGAAGTATGGTTCCGTTTCCGACGAGGCAAGTTGGGAAATGGCAAGAGCAAGAGCAACACCCATGCCAAACACCTGGATCTTGATGACCCGCCATTCTCGTGCGCTCCAAGTTCGCGACGATGTTGATCCCAGCGCTCCTTGAGAGTCTCGGAAAGGTGCAAAGATCGGTTCGAGGGCCTTCGTGGCGTTGATGAAAGATACAAAGTTCAGAAGAGAGGCGATGATGATCCTCAGCCAGGCATCGTTCGGCCTAACAGCTGTCGTAATCACGGTGGACATAGCTACAATCGCTTCGAGTGGCGTGGTGACTAGATTGGTAAATTTCGTTGTATAGTCTAGAGATGAAGTGACTGAAAGCAAGAAAGTGCTATTGTAACTTGGTAGTAGGAGAGTGCTATTTATATGAAGCATGCATGAAGAATGAGCTATAAATGGATTGCGGCCCACCGTAAGTTGTCATCTCGAATATCGCAAGTTGCGATGAAAGTATGAAATAGATCGCAGGTTATGATATTCGCTCTTCGCAAACGTTCAGTTGGCTGAGGGGAACGCTGCGGCTAGCTATACATTGTGTAAGATTTATCACAAATTGCGATGGACTTGTAAGGTTGATCGCAAGTTACGATCATTTTCCACGAATTCGTCATTAGTAGAGGAATATCGCAGCTTGCGATCGTTTTCTTATAATGGATCGCAAGCTGCGGCAAGTAGCTCACATAAATCACAGACTGCGATAGTTGTGAGCTGACTGAGATCTGCGTAGTTTGAGCGAATATCGCAGCTTGCGATAATATTGCGCCCATGCGAAATCCTCATTGGTAGGTATGCTGTCGCGGCGCATGATGAAACCTTGAAAGGGGCGTGGTAACGCATACAAATACCGCCCTGTGTGTGTAGCATACATTCTCAACCTACACCTTACGCAACAGCTATTTACAAGGCGGCGAGCTTGTTTGTATAGCTACACACTATCTGGGTACTACAAGCGTCTAGTTACCTGTTACACTGGGCGAAGGACACTGCACACTTCCGTCGCGACACGAGCACATCCGGCAAATTTCTTCTAAACTCGGCTAAAGTTGATGCTTCCATGTCTACACACACGTGGCTGAAGCAAGAACCTGTCGACCAAGATGATCAGGTACCCGACTCTGCGCATTCTGAGTATGGGCAACATACCTCAAGTTATGGATACAGCTCTCCTGCCATACCACATAAAGTACAAATCGAGATGAACCTCGATATGCTTGCGAATGAGGAGAAAACTCGCAGTAAAAAATCTTCTGCTCTGCGAGTAGGCAATTCCAACAACTCTGGACGCCCGGTCACAAAAACGAAGATGAAGCGTTGCGCACAAGACTGTAGTGATGACGATGAGATCTCACACCAACATCATCGAAAACGGCCAATGAAAGGAACCAAGGATTCCAATACACCTCTTGCTTGTCCATTCGCAAAGCATGATCCCATTGCTTCCCCTGGCTGTTGGGACTTTGCTGCGGAAAATCTCGCTCGACTCAAGTACACTCACCTTCCTCACACAGCATGAAAGCTAGCTTACCAAATACAGGGAACACCTCCTTCGTCGCCACGAACGACCATACTGTCCGATCTGTTTTGATTCGTTCGAGAACTACGATGCACGAGACTCGCATGTGAGAGAGAGGGAATGTGATGAAATGGATGGCAGGCAGCGCGGTCCCTGGATGGAGCCTGATGTTACCTTGAAAATCCGTCGTCGTACGAGGAAAGGCGAGAACGTGACTCAAGGTTGGCAGCGGATATATTCCATCCTATTTCCCGACGAGAGAACGGTTCCTTTACCTTGTAGATAGTCCTTTCTCCAGTGCTTCCACAAGCTCATGGCTAACGTTTCATAGACACTGAAGACATTGGTCGATTATACATGGAACGCATCCGTAAGACCGTCGCCGACGATTTCATTCAACACGTACACGCAACACTCGATCTTTTATCAACGGACGGCATCGCGAACAAACCATCGGCCATCAAAGCTGCTTGCATATCACACCTCAGCAAGGTAACCGACCAATACGTTACGAGAGGGGAAAGCAAGAGTAGAAAATAGCTTTTGCCAAAGTGACTGAATTCTAACATTGAAACACCGTGTGCTATATTATGTTAGACCCATCCAAGGGTGTGAGATACTCCACGATAAACTCCAACCTATACCCCAACGGCGAGAATATCATACACTACCCTTTTGCGAGCCACCCATCTAATCCCAGACCCTTTTAAAAAAATAACATAATCAGCATCCTCCCTAGCACTACCCGAACTAAGAGCCCTAAACTCCTCGCTAACGCCACAGTCGCCAGAGGGTATACCCAACAAGACAATTCTCACGAGCGTCTCTCTTGTCACTTCCACACAGCATTCTTCGGAAGGACCTCAAACTCAGACTACGAGCCCTGGCCCACACTCTCCATACCATTTCTTGGCAAACCAAATGGATTCCGGTTATCGTTCACCGGCGTGTTGTCGTGCTTGTTGATGGCCGCATTGATAGGGCCATTCTGCATGGGAGGACCGTTGATACTAGCATTGCGGACGGGGCCGCTCATACTGTTTCGCCCGTTGACGGGATTACCGTGGATGTTTGTTGGTATATTGTTATTGTTGTTCATACTGGGTCCCGGCATGCTATTGTTACGGTTGTGGTTATGGTTGTGGTTATGGTTATGATTGTGTATACCATTTCCATTGACCGCAACAGGTAGACCGTTGGCCATTCCATTTTGCATGTTGTTCTCCAAGCCTGCACTCATGGGTCCGCTCATTGGAGGGCCCATTCTTGCATTTGCGCTCTCGTTGTTGTTGCCCATGCTGTCCACGTCGGGCCAGAACCGCTCTTCGAGCCAGCATATTTGTCTGAAGATTTCCTCGCAGCGCGACATCTCTTCCTTGCCATCGCGTGTGGTTGTGATATTAGCTAGTTCGTCAACTAGTGTGCGCGTTGCCTCGTCGAATTTGCTGAAGGCGGGGGAGGTCCAGTTTGGTATGAGGGCTTGGTGGAGGGCGACGATGTGGGAGTCGCTGGAGGTATTGTTGAGGGTGCTAGAGAAGGAGGAGGCGTATTGCCAGGCGGAGCGGTAGCACTGTGAGATGTTAGCCTTGTGCGGTCTTCGTCAACCAGAGTTATACGTACATGTTCGCTTGCCCATAGTACGACCATGCCCTCCAGAAGTGATGCGCTCGCACTGCTCGCGCTTACAAGAAGGTCAAGCATGGCGCGTGTGATGGGTGTTGGGGGATCCATACCCACCGCGAGTCCGTACTTGGTCGCGGTGATCTCGAAGAACTGCATCTCTCGTCGCATATTGTTGAGGGCGGATATGAGAAGGTCCATAGTGCGGTACATGGGATGGAACTGCGAGTTGTGCGTCTGCGGCAGTCGTATCTTGGCCAGCAGCTGCCCTATGAAGCGTATATATCCTCGCGCATAGTGACCGTCTTGTACGAGCCATTGCGACAACGGCCCTGCACCTAGTGATCCACAGCCGGCGTGCGATAAGAAGGGTCGCTGTGTTGCCTGCGCAAATGGCCCCGAGCAAATGGTCAAGAGATGCGACGTCAGCGAGGGCGCAACATTGGGTGCCATGGCAATGTTTGGCGCAATAGGCTGTCCATCGCGGGCGCGTTTATTGTTCGGTCCGCGCCGGTTCACTTGGAGGTTTGGGTTGGGCTGTTGGCCATTCAATATCTGGCTGGGGCCAGCCGGGGGCATACTGGGATCAACAGGCAATCCATTTTGCGGCGGAGGCTGATGCTGCTGTTGCTGCTGCTCCTGCGCGATCAGATGGGACTGTGCCTCGGGGGATGCGAGGTATCGCTGGCAGTCTTGGAGATGCTCAATCTGGCGCGTCGTGTTCTTTGCGCGCACGAAGCCGCAGTGTAGACAGCGTACTTTATTACATTTCGAGGGCGTGTCTTGGTCTTGGAATTCTTCAAAGGCTCGCCTTATGTCAGGGTTGGCATGCCTGCCCATCGCGGCCTGCCATGCGCGTTAGCCTAATGGCAGCACATGGGAGCACATGGCGTTGTAAAGACGAGAGAACAAGTGGAGCTCACCTCGGATCGGGCTGTCTCGATGTATGTGTAATGTGTATGTATTGTAACAATCAGGGCGGGTAAGGAATCGCCCCTCACTACCTAGGTTTGCCAGGGGGCGCAGCGCCCTTACCTCAGCCCCCAAACATGACATCTGCCTAATACCGACGCATACGAAGAGCCTGACAGTACCTACAGGTATCTGGTGTGTTTTGCGTTCTACGCACGGTTATGTAAAGCGAAGCAAATACCTCTAGGGTACATTGGGTACATTGGGTACGTTCTTGGATACGTACCGCATCTTAGTAACCAGGTTCTATTCGTTACAGAGCAAGCCGCCAGCGCCAGTGCACGCGAAATCTTTCGGTAATTTCCAACGGCCCTGCCTTGCATCGGAATAGCCTTCTGCAACACCTGCAATTCGGACGATGCTGTCAAAACTGCACACGTGTGACATTATCGACCAAACTTTGTATGGAATACCGCCGTCATTCAGTCGCCATGCAGCCGCCATGCTATGCCGACTGTTGGAAAGTCACATGGGCATGACAGGCCGTTACTACCCGGACGGCGACTCTCCACCACCATCATACCGACGCCTTGACCCAAACTTCAATCTCACGATGGCACGCATTACCCCACAAACTGCTTCTTAACCTCTTCCAGAGATGGTTTCCGCTCGCGCATCTCCGGTGTCAAGTATCGCGATGCCATCGTGACCGATGACGCCGCCGAAGCCGCCGTTCGCCTTCTGCAGTTTTCTGGTACATAGATACTTTGGTACCCTAACATACCGGCAGACAGCTGCTCGTCGGGTACATCGCCCTCAGCTACCTTGGGCCGCCACGATGGTTACCTCGCACCCACTACCGAGTGTCTAAAAAACTACAACTGTCACAAGGCCTCCGACGATCACGCTCGTTGATCTACGTCCGACCGTCGGACGCGCCGGGAAAGGCATCGTGCAGAACTCCCCCGCATCGGCCAAGCTTTTCGCGATCGCGCGCCGTTGCACGTTATACCCGGAAAATACGACTTTTAGTCAAGTCATTACTTAGGCCAGCTGCATATGCGTCCGGTAAGCTGGGAGGCGAATCTCGTGATACACAAAAGAGGAAGTTGGCAATGTGCGGTGAAGAGCAGGTATGCGATGACGTCTATGCCCTTGCTGCTTGGGAGCTGGTTCATACTGCTGCTGTTCTATGAAAGGGCCAGAACACTGTGTTGTGCATGTCGGAAATTAAGGTAAGGGAGGAACTTGCTTTACGAAATGATGTTACTTTTAGCCAGCCATCACGGCTGAGGTACACGCCTTCAGGTACCACAAAATCGCTGCATAAGGCAAAGATCACTGCAAGCGGGAGGGAGGTGACATCGATGATGACTCAGATAATGCCATCATACCTACATGCCATGTTGGAAGTACTCCTCCGGCCTCGTGGGCCTTTTGCCCGGTAACAGCGTGTTTTGCATGTGGATGTGTTGCCGATCGCGGGACCATGGAGAAGGTCTCTTTCAACCTTCCCCGCGCAACACTGCCGTTTGCAGATCTGCCTGCATTCCTGAGCCGCCCTGCGTGAAGAACGCACGACATCAGATGCTCAGTGCGTACCAAAGAACAGCATGTGAAACTACAAGGAAGTGTTCCGAACAACGGTTACACGGACCTCCGCGCATTCCCATGTCGTCAACCAGGTTCTTTGCAAGCCGATGTTGGCAGACGCCAGCACACAACCCAAGAGCCCACCGTCCACGTTCCGGTGTATCACCACACTCCTCGGATGCGCTTCCAAGCTTCTCGAAAGATCGTCCCCGGCGCGTGAGCACCGCCTCGGAAGCTAAGTGGCTGTGACACGCCGATCCCCACATCATCGCCATCAAACAGTCCTCCAATCAATACACTGTACCTGAATGCTCCATACAATTTCCGCCAAGCACCAACCCTGCATCTGACCTTTGACCCGGCCGACCCCAGATCTTTTTCTTCATGCTAATACGTGCCGAGGCCTTCAGGGTCCATTTTACCGTAGCTTGCTTGCGGATCTAGTCTTGATGGTGGTTAGGCAAGCGGCTTGGGGTAGCTTCTGCTTGCTTCCCCTATTGGAGCTGTTGCGTCACTACGTCAGTTGCCAGCAATGCCCAAGTATCCCGAGTAAGTAACGATGTACACACCGTCCCGATGTAGCGGAGTCGTGAGATGTCGGCGATACTGCGGTTGGTTGCCTTGGGAGGCCTTCCCAGACACCGCCTTGGTGGTGTCCAGGATAGCTCTTCCAGCTAGCTAGGATGAAGCTCCGTGTTGTGGAGATCATCGCTACGTCGTGAAGCAACGAACACATGCTTGTTTGGTGAGCATGACTGGGAAGAAAATTGGGGCAACTTTGTTGCTGTGTTGGCGGCTTGTGAGCCTTTGTGCTGGGAAGTTAAAGGGAGATCCTTCCCCCGATGCCATGGGTCTGCACAAGTCCTACCTTGGATCTACCAGTCTAACAAACTTCTTGTACTCTTCTCGAGTACAACTGCATGTTCTACAACCTTCAGTTAGTTGAGTAACATTCTTCATCTTCATCATGGTCGGATCCTGGACTACCGCGGCGGCCGTTGGCCTGCTTGCCCTCACAAACGCGTCTCCACTACAAAAACGCGCACCCATGTTCGACTACAACAACCAAAAGGTTCGCGGTGTCAACACTGGCGGATGGTTCGTCCTCGAGCCCTGGATTACTCCTAGCATGTTCGAGGGCAACAGCGCAAAGGACGAGTACACACTCGTGGCAGCTATTGGCAAGGACCAGGCACAGTCAAAACTGCAAAACCACTGGAACTCTTGGATCACCCAAGACGACTTCAACCAGATGGCAGCTGCTGGTCTGAACCACGTTCGAATCCCAATCGGTTACTGGAGTGTTCTTCCACGTGAAGGCGACCCATACCTACAAGGCGCTTACGAGAAGCTCGGAGAGGCGCTCGACTGGGCGTCTGGTGCTGGCCTGAAGGTCATGATCGATCTCCACGGCGCACCCGAATCTCAAAACGGTTTCGATAACTCTGGCAAGTACGGCTCTGTCGGCTGGACTCAGGGCGATTCAGTGGCCTACACCATCAAAGTCCTTAACAAGATCCGCGATGATCACGCGTCGCATCCCGCCGTCTCAGCTATCGAGCTTCTCAACGAGCCTCTGGGTCCCAACCTTGACATGAACACCGTCAGGCAGTTCTACATGGACGGCTGGGGTAACCTCAAGGACTCCAACGTCGCAATCACCTTCCACGATGCATTCCAGGGTGTAACCTCGTGGGGCAACTGGGGCGCGGGCATGTGGAACCTTCTTCTCGACACTCACCACTACGAGATCTTTGACCCCTCTGCTGTTGCCATGAGCATCGACGACCACGTCAAGACAGCTTGCGATTTCGGTAACCAGATGGCATCTACTGGAAAGTGGACTGTAGCTGGCGAGTGGACTGGCGGAATTACCGATTGCGCCAAGTGGTTGAACGGAAAGGACAAGGGCGCGCGCTACGACGGTACCTTTAGCGGCAGTTCAAAGGTCGGTGACTGCACTGGCAAGTATACTGGCAGTGTTGCGAACCTGTCAAGCGCCGACAAGTACAACATTGGACGCTTCATCGAGGCGCAGTTGGATGCCTACGAGAAGGCCACAGGCTGGATCTTCTGGACATGGAAGACCGAGGGCGCACCCGAATGGGATATGCAAGATTTGCTGGCCAACGGTATCTTCCCCCAGCCGCTAACGGCACGAAAGTGTAAGTATTCCTTGTGGTGTTGCATGAGCATGAAGCTGACAACCTCTAGACCCCGGCCAGTGTGGCTAAGTACCTCGCTGTTCATGCGACGTCTACTTGGCGCCTTCCTACTCTTTCTTCTTCCACCACACACTCGCTCCGTCTCGACACCCATACTATACACCCGGCCAGTAACGATGTAACGAATTTCATACCGCTTCGAAGATACCCCGACGCGTTCGCTCGCTAAACGGGACCCCCGTCATAGGGCTGTCCCTACTTGTATTGTCTGACACGACATATAGCTGTCACTGAGTCACACTACCCGCTCGCACCGTAGCTTGAGCTGCAAAGTATGAAGTCATGGTCGAGGCAGGGGCGCAGCCGGCGCAAACGTATATATGAGACGAGAAACAAACTGTATATTCAACAATGCAATGAAGTAATTGAAACAAACGCAAATTATCGTGACACACGTGAGCCGTGAAGAAGATTAGTTTTGCTGGGTGCTGCTGGGGTTGAGGCGGTAATTTTGCGGGCAGGCGGCCTTGTTCGCGCCTGCCGCGCCGGTCAAACTACAATCTCACCCGCACCTGCCTGGTCAAGTCTGGGAAAGGAAAATTGCGTGATGACGGCCGTAGTGCAGCCTCGCTTAGAGCAAGACTGACGATGCATCGCAACAGGTGCGACAAGTGGCCAAACTCTCCTTTCCATTGCCTGGTTGAGCAACTGGCGGCGCGCGCTCTAGGCGGCAGCCTGCGCGCCAGTACCTGAAGCTAGAGCGCATGCGACTCAGGCACAAGCAAGCAGATCGCGTTCCACGGGCTACGTGAATCCGGAGAACCCTCGCTCGCGCATCGCGACACACGAGTCGTACAATTCGTCGCAGACGTCCAAATCAGAAATGAGATGCGACTGCTATCTCGTCGGCGCAGCGCTGTCGGCCCTTCGTGCCTGTGCCTATGTAAGCGCCGATATTGCTCACCGTTCGACGGCTGACAGGAACAACGCTCCTGACTCCTCAGGCATCCACTGCCCGCCAGAAGCAATCTCCAACAACCCAGAAATAGCCCGTGCCATGGTCCAACAAGCTCACCGGTAAAGCCACCAAAGACTCCTGAGCACGCCGCAACCCACAAGAATACGAGGTGTCTAAATCTCTTGTCGCATTGTCATTCGTCACGCTCCTCCAAGCGCTGTCCATTCAGCCTAGCGCTAGTTCCAAGGGATATTGCACGGGACTGGAACACCAATCTTAAGTTGCGCCGGCAACAGGGGTACCTGCATTGACCGTTTGTAGAACGCGAAATCGATATAGTTCGAGTGCCTCCCCTCAGCTTGTCTTGTTTCTTCCTACTGCTCACCTCGCCTAAGATATCTTGCAGCCCTCAGAAGACTTTTGTTCTTCAGCCCTTCTTTTCAGAAAACCAGTCACTCATTACTTGCCGTCTTCCAACTACATAATACTCTCGATCTTCTTCGGATAATCACCTAATACCACACACACCAACCTTCAAAATGTACTCCAAGACCGCCATCATCACCTTCTTCGCCGGCTTTGCCGCTGCCCAGATCCACGCTCCCGTTGGCGAGCCCGCTGGTAACCCCATCACCCGTCCTTTGAACGAGGTATGTTTGCATCATCCCTGAGTTTGCGCGCGCGCGCCTCGCGAAACTCAAAACAAGATCCGCAGAGCTAACGCGCCCCACCAGGTTGTCCCCACCTGCGAGCAGTTCACCATCACCTGGCAGCCAACTACCCCCAACACTGTCTCTGTTCTCCTCCTCAAGGGACCCTCCACCAACGTCGTCAAGTTCGGTCCTTCTCTCGCTGAGGGAATCGCCAACAGCGGTAGCCTCGCCTGGACCCCTGCCTCCACTCTCGAGGCCACCAACGGCCCCAACGGATACGGCATCCAGATCATTGACGATGTCACCGGCCAGTACCAGTACTCCACCCAGTTCGGTATCTCCAAGGGCAACTGCGAGGAGGCCGTCTCCAGCTCCATGATCGAGCCCAGCAGCGCCGCTGTCGCTAGCTCCACCCCTGCCGCCAGCAGCGCCTACGCTCCCGGCTACGGTGCCTCAACCCCCCTTGCTAGCCACACCCCCATCCCTCTCCCATCTGCTGTCCACTCCAGCGAGGCTCCTTACCCCACCACCGTCATGACCTCTGCTATGGTCCCTGCCTACAGCACTGGTGTCTCTGCCAACGGCACCGTCCCCATGCCCACTGCTGGCGGTAACGCTACCACCAGCCGTCTCCCTGAGGCTACCACCAACGCCGCCTCTGGCGTCCAGGCTGCGCTCGGCTTTGCCGGTGCCGCCGCCGCTTTCGCTTTCATGCTATAAGCGCATTTTCCCGGTCTCCCCTGGATTATGTTACTATGTCATGACTAGCTTTGCGTTTCCTTCCCTTCTCCGATGATACTCCTGGTGTTTATTCATAGGGTATACCACCGTCTTGTTTGGTTCGAATTTTGTGTGTCGTGGTCGGCGGTTGTATCTAAAGTGGAATGAGAGTGTGTTGCATAGATGATGGCGCTGTTTTGTGCTATACCCAAAAGGTCTTGATTGTGATGCGTAATGGAACCCATTATACCCCTTAGCCTTTGACATTCTTCTATGGTGAAGTTTTGACGCCCGCTGTCTATATCAACCATTGACTATGACATAACGGCTCTTCGAGTAAGACTATGCGTCTTTCATAGCATTCTGTTCTTCATGCCGAAACAGTCATCAACACTCGGACAAATTAATATATCTCGCATACTGGAACTGGCAGGAGACATAGATGGGTTACATTGAAAGCGAGATCCACGAGTGGAGTAATGTTCCGGCGCTGATGACACTCTAGATTGCAATTCGACGTTCTCGACCGATTGACAGTTCTCTCCTTAATTTGTCTATGCGTCAAAGCCGCCTGCACCGCTTCCTTAGATGGTCGCGTATGTATCATGGGCACATCGTGCCCTGAGGGAACCGCATCGGGACTTCACCCGTGCTCTAGATTTGCTGCACCAGCGGAATAGCGGGAGGCCCCATTATACGCCACGACAAAGAGCAGTTGGTGTATGACCATCAGACCTACCGTCTTCAGTGCTGGAGTACAAGAATACATCCTCGGGATATCTATACAAATGCATAGCAGTAGTGCTATGAATGTCAGCCTTCCTCGCGTCGCTTCCGGCTTGCGCGATTACTAGAGCTGCAATGCAGGTACGCGGCGTGGTCCGCAATTGACTGGTCGCCTTACGCCCTCCTGGAAACCTAAGTTGGGGACCAATTGAATCGTAAGCTTATGCTCGACAAGCAACGCGCCTTGCCATGTATGGGAGACGGACTATGAGATGCACGATGTTGTGGAGCGAGATTGAGCCAGCGCAAAGACCGTGTCAACATTGGCAGCTCCTTTGAGAACAAATGGCCTCCTAATAAGACATGCGTCAATCGCCTTGATGTTGGCAGTCATCACTTTCATCCAGATCTTTGTTGATTCTACCTACATCAGAAATCAATCATCATGAGACTCCAAGCTTCCATTCTCCTGTGCGCGCTAGCATCCGCCGCCAGCGCATATCTTGTCGAGCCCCCAACGCCTGCGGCAGCAGACACTGTCCCGAATTGCAGCGCATGGCAGATAGCTGAACCCGGGATGTCATCTTGCAACAATATTGCCAGCAGACATGGCTTGCCCATCTACCAGGTCGGTCCATGGGTAAGTTTCAAGAGTAAGCGGCGTCAAAGACATTGCATCGACTGACCATTACTAGAACCCGTCGTGTAAGAACTCGGACGCCTTTGTTGTTGGAAACTCTTATTGCATCGAGGTCAACGGCAAGGAATGTTACGAAATCGGCGAGGGTGCCTGTCAAGGAGACGATCAGTGACGGGCGACTGCAAGCATTTCTACGTGATGCAGTCTGGAGACGGATACCAAGTCGCTAGGCATGCTGGAGATACTTCAAGCCAGACTTCACAACCCCGTTGCAAGAAAAGCCAAAGAAAATGATATTCTCAGAGTCCCTGGATTGCTCCCTTGTCCCAATCTAGCTGCTTATGTATCGAAGTCGCTCAACCGCCCAATTGCTCGCAGGAGGCACCTTCATATTCAGCCCGATGCCAAAGACCCAAACGCCGAGACGGAAAGGAAAAAAAGGGTCATGGGTATAATATAATCATAGAAACATAATCACGCCATTCATCCATCCATAATGTCCATCCCCCCCCTCTCTTTCCTATTCACACGCACGTCACATAACCACACACCCAATCTTCTTCCTCCCTTTCCCCTTCTTTTCTTTCTCTCCAACCAACACACCATCATGATCCACCCTTGAGCCTCTTCGCCCACTGATCAAGTTGCCCACACTCTGGCTCGCCCTATGCATTCCATAAGGATGATTGTGCACCTGGTCTGTCCTTGGCGGCGCACTAACAGGGAACCTCTGCCCGGCGACAAATTGCTGGCCCGGGGGCGCAAGAGGCGGTAACGCAGGTGCGTTTCTCGGTTGCTGATTCGCAGCTATCGATGCCATCGGTGCAGTCTGATACGGCTGCATGCTCATCCTCGGACTAGTCGGTGGTAAGGGTCGGCGCTGGACAGCTACATTAGGCGCTGAGCCGCGGCGCATGTTAGGCGGCAAGCTGGGGACAGGCGGTGGAGCGTAGAGGTCGAGATTGTCGTGTGCAACGCGTTGAGTGGTACTACCGTTCGTGGGACGGCGGGTAGGCATGTGGGAGGAGGTGTTGGGGTATGCGGATGCGGACATAGATGTACGTGGGGTGTGTGACAACGGGGTGTAGGACATTTGTTCTGGTGGCGAGCGGGTGCTCGACCTTCGCCGCCGGATTGAGTCCGAGGATTGGGGGCTGGGGTACGTAGAGGGGTGGATGAGAGAGGGACGGCGAGTTGGCTCCGGGGGTGGTGGCGAGGATACATCGATAGAGGATATTGATTGCTGACGTTGCTGGTAGGGATGTGAGGGAGAGAGCTGGGAGGGGTCGATAGTCGCGGACATGTTGGTTGGTAATCGGGGGACGGGCGGTATCGAAGACGAAGTATGTGCGTGAGGTAGTCGCGGCACTGGAGGCGCGTCCGGATGGCTCAAGCTAACACTTTCTGCTGCTGCGGCAGTGGTTGTGTACGCTGGTGGAGGCGGCACCCAGTTATCTGCATCACTCTCATGTGGTAGTTCTCGATGGCCGTCTGCACGACGGTATTCCAAGGGTCTGAAAGGTAGTGCGCGCAAATGCCGACGATTTGCGGGTGACACCGCTGCCACAGTCGCAGCTCTAGCCAAAGACATCTGAGATCGAGGTTGCTGGTTGTCATAGGGAGCTTCAAACATTGCTTGTGCCTCTTCCGGTGTCAACTCCTCAGACTCATCAGAGGGTAATCGGGGCCGTGGCGCGTTTGGGTTGGCGGTAGTACGTGATCGTTGTACAGGTGTAGTGCCAATCCTCGAAGGCCTTCGCGCAACAGTGTCGTTTCGATCCTGAGCTCTTCGCTGCGCCATGGTCCTGGTTCGCACCAGTTCAACCTCCCGATCAAAGTCTATAGAGCCTTCGGGAAGCATCTCGCCTGGACAAAGGGGATCCAAGTCGTACTCTGTCTTTAACGGCGTCGGTGGAGCGCTTCCCAAAGGTTTCGTCTTGTCGAAATCAAGGACTATCAAAACACCTTTCGAGCCCAACGGTGCCCCGGGTACATCGTTTTCGTCGGGTAGGACGTTGGAGTTGCCAACTGCCACAAGCCGCTGTACGTTTGCATTCAGCCTCACCCATCTCAGCACACAGATCTCCTGCAGAGTACCTGCGTTGTCATTGGGGATCGGGATGCAAAAGCAAGGCTGAATAGGAGCATCCACCTTAGTCTTCTCACTCGGCTTGTACTCCCAACCCGGTACTTCGTAAATCCAGATATTGGTGGTCCCGCGCATCCGCAAAGCCACCGCTGCAAGATCAGCATTAGGAGACACGGCAGGCATAGCATCGTCCACAAACTCTGAGCGCGTCCATCTTGCGTGATCTGGCAGAAACATCTTCCTCTGTGTGAACCGTTGGCATGCAATGTCATAGATTCCCCATGAATCCTCCTCTGCGTTGAAAGCAAAGAGTTCGTTGAACGTGCCCGTGTCGGCGTCAGGAAGCAAAGTGGCTTGTCGTGCAATTCTCGCAGTCTCCGGAAACAGAACCGAGCCCGTCCACGCAGCCTCTGGTGGCTGTGGTATGGGCTCACCCTCCTCGGTAAGTGGGCCATCATAAAGCCCAGGAAGAACGAAAAGGGCTGAACCATCCGACTTCCTTGCATAACCCGTGATAAGCAGCGTTCGGCCATCGTCGGAGAACTCCAATGCGTCACCGGCGGGCCCAGAAAGCGTACGTCGTGTCGTCTCGGGTACCTCAGGCCCAATAGCGATTACCTCGATGCCAAATTTGTTTCCCGTGATCAGGATACGTGCATCTGGTGATATGACTATTGAGCTAGCCTCATGCACGAGCATGATGGTGCGCCTCTTCTTGATCTGATTATCCCCCTCGCCATGTATTTCGTAAAGATCGACCTGCGAAGGTCTTGATAGTACTGCTAACAAAAAGCCATCCTCGGTGATGTCAATAGCCACGGGCTTGCGCTTGACTTGCAATGTCCTCGCCCATAGTCGCGGCAGTTGCACTGTCTTGATCAAGAACAAATTTGACGCCGAGTATACCGCCACATAGCCGCCTTTCCTCGACACGTTGACGTCGAAACTGTCGGGAAGCGCAGACGAAGACGCGGTATTGGATACGAGTTCGAGGAGGGTGAGGCTGGGAGGCGCATATGGCGGTTCGGCGATTGGTGTGCTGTCATTCGATCGCTCGTCATAGGTGGTAGCAGATGTCATGGCCGTCGAGTAGCCTGACGAAGAGATGGCATCGGTGTTCGCAATCGACGACGCGGAGAGCAGCGTATTCACGTGCTCGTATCCCTCAGAGTCCTCAGAACTCAGCGACGTGGTGCGCGCACGCTCGTCATAGGCCGCCCGTCTTGTGTGGGGACTGCCCTCATCGCCGGCGAAGGCGACGCCCTTTCCCCGTCCGTCTGTCGTCGGCGTTCTGGCAGAGAGTTGCGGTCCCGAGTCGTAGTCGTGTGCAGTCCTCCCCACCATCGTAAGCCTGGTCGTGCCTTCCTTGAATTCGTACGTGTCGTGCGTGGTGGTAGCCGGTGCGGAAGGAGCGTCAGGTGGGCATCGGACACAGCTCCATCAGAGTGCCTATCGTCGCATCTATCGTCTTCAGCTGTAGCAAAAGCAGGACGGCAGCATTGCGATTCTCCGTACAGCAGCAGCAAGCAACGTAAAGGTGTCTAGCAGGGCGCTATTGCTGCAGCCAGGCATAGTCGGCCGGGGTCACGTTCCTCGTTCCAGCTTGGTCTAAGCCCGATCTGCCGCTAACTCCTAGTCTGATGCCATACTCCGACGTCTATTTACAGAAACACGGTGATCGCAACTCGAGCCCTTCCGTATCGATAAATTCTGCAAAATCTCTATCTACTGACCGCCACATCGGACGTGCAACACACGATAAGCCGCGAACCTCGGTACCGTTCGTCTGTAGTCTCGCGACACGCTGTCACCTTGTCAACCCCAGATAGCGCGATGCGACATGGTGGAGGCTGAGTTGTTTCTGGCGGCGGACCGCCTTTGGGGCCGCCTAAAGCTGAGGCTAACACACGCTGGCGAATCGTGGAGAGCTGGTAGCCCTGGTCGCGCCCTTACACTTGCAGCTGCGAAACGCGGGTCTCGTGGTGGGGCAAACAACTGTCTCTACACCCCCTGCACAAGAGGTCCTTCAACCCTCGCCATAGGCTCATCCGTCGCCAACAAGGCGCTCTGTAGTAGCACGGGATATTTTACCTGCAGCAATGTGGCTTTTGATGTTACCATCACGGACGCCGAGTAGGGTCCTTCAATCTCCGCTGCATGTGCGGTCCGCCTTGACATGTACAGGGCCTTCTGCTGTTTGTAGAGTTGTCGCACGTGTGCCTGCAAACGGCTACTGATGATGATATAAGACTATACGCGATATACGCTGTGCTAGACGGGCTGGCTTAGTAACCTTGTGGATCATCTTCTCATCGTCAGCGGCAGATCATCGTTGCCGTACGCCACGACGACTGGAATAGCAAGGCTTGCATTTTAGGCTTGGAACAAGCCTTAGCTCTAACGCATTCCGGAGAGTCAAAGAAGCAAATCATGCACCTGTTGAATTGCGAGCTCATGCACATGCATGGCAACTTGGTTTTGATTGTAGTCTATCGTTCGACTGGGAGACCCCACTGTTTCTACCATGGTGAGATTATCAAAGGAAAAGGTTCTTCAACTCCATCCGGACATCGAAAATTTGCATGGAACAGTACATGCTGGAGCGTCTCCGGAGCTCGGTGGTCTTTTGGCGGACGCTGTCCTTTGGAAACGTGAGGGAAATACAGATGTGGTTTCAAGTTGCCGTAATCCGCCAACTTGACTCCCCCCACATCACGAATACCGTCATGAAGTCGCTTCATCAATGAACGCTGGTGGTCGACAAGTGCAGGATCCAAAACTTTGTATGTGTGCACGGCGCGGCGTGCGATGTGATGCTGTGCCAAATCTGGAGGCAAACTCCACCATTGAGCCCAGAAAATATGCAGTCCTTCAGCTAGCACAAACCACGAGAGCCACGTCGTTCCATCTCGGAACGAGCGCAACTGATCAAAGCTCTCGCCCTTGTCAAATATCCAAGGCTCGTACTCGTCTCCAACGTGAGCCTTTGACATGCTGAAAATGCAAGGAAGGAGCGTCGTCAGCAAGATATAATCTCGTATCTGATGAGAACATAGTCCATGAACATAGTCCAGACGTCGCTGCTGGATAATATCCTCTTTCATCTTACAGGCGTCGAGCGAGTATCGCGGCGACCGCCGGTCCTGCTGTATCAATTCATCTTCCGTATAAGACGTACGCACATCCTGAGAGATAAGATACAACTCCCGTAGGATGTCCCAGCCGTTTGCGACTCGTTTACGCAGATAGTCGCCGCCAGGTGCTTCTGCTGGTATACGATAAACTGGACGCCCATTTGAATATGCGATTCGATGTTTGTTCACCAGGATTGCCGCCAGCTGGTGCGGTACGAGCTCTCGAAGCTGTTTATAGTGGAAGAAGTTCGATCGATCGTACATGTGCTGGAGGACTCGTTTACTGAACGTGACATGTGCTACCGCTGACGCAATCGTGGGGATATAGCGATCAATCAAATCGCGCATCTGTGTACTGACCATGGTCAAAACACGCAGCTCGTCGAGACGACAATGGTGGGCTATTTCGATGAGGACATCCCATGGAAGGCGTGGTGATTGGCTGCATTCTGTAGCTTGGTTCGGCGAAGCTTTTTGGTCGATTGGAGATTCCATGGTGACATATAGTATCATGAAATGGCACAGTGTTCGTAGCTCGGTGGCTGGCAAGAGAAGTAGGGCTGGGTAATTTGCTATAAGGACGGAAGTTGGAACGGCAGTAACGGCCAAGCGCGCCTTGACAGGCAATCGCCGGCAGGATCACGGAGAAACGCGAACCGAGATGAGTACATTGATGCTTTCCCATCGAAATCAACAGGCGAAGTCATGCTTGAGACGTTTTTCGACGCGTTCTGGCGCGTTTTGAGAGTCAATGAGGTGTAGTTGCTAACAGTAGGTCGATGACAGGAACGGGAAACCCGCCTCGGCACCGTCTGCCGTCATCGATCATCAGGGTCCAAGCTAGCAAGACTCGGCTACACCAGAAACATTGCTAACACCCATCAACACCTCCATCATCTCAATACTATCAGCCCTTTGCAGAGATGCTTAGAATGCATTCAGCCTGCGTTATGCATGTAATAACCGTCCCGAGTATCTATACGGCGTCCGCCATCCCGCCTTTAGCCTAATGCAGTGCAGATGATCTACCGGAAGGGCGACGACATGGGGATACGTTCGTGCTTCGACAAGAGGAGGGCTCGAGGCGTCGCTAGAAACATGCGAAAAAGATTTCATTCTGGGTGATGACTCTATCGCTGGACCTACTAATTGAGACATCAATCATGATGCTGCAGTCCACCACGTCAGTTACTACCTCTATCTCAACCAACTTACAACGAGATCGACAAATCCAAGAAGCACCCCTGCACCGGAAGAATGAACGCGTTCAGCCTGCATAGTAAAGCAACATTTCCGGTCGCTTACAGCCAGATTCATACAACGTAACCATTGGTACAAACATACGAGTTATCCATGTTTGAGGTATCATATTGAGCTCCTGAATCCTAGCTCTGGACCCAACATGCAACAACATGGCCCTGTAAAATACCACAAGCTACGACCGGCATCGGCCAGCTCATCACTCGAGCGTTATTGCCAACATGCGCCCCACATCCCCATGGGGAATGCTTGTCAAAGCTTGATATATTCTACCGTCTCGCTCAATCGATGGTCTAGCTAAAATGACACCGGAAAACCATCATTCACAACACGGTATGCGAGCGACGAGATCATGGCACCACCGCCACCAGATCTTCACTTGATTCCTGCGTTCCCTTCAGAAGCAGCTCAGAAGACTGGCAGAACATTCGCTGGAGCCACGCTAGCTCTGCATGGAATTGCTCTCGTTGTTTTTGGAGCACGCATGTGGTCGCGATGGCGGCCTGTGTATCGGATGCAGTTGGACGACTACGCTTGTGCTATGGCATACGTGAGTAGCGACTGCACTGTACCCCACTGACGATATTGAAGACTAACAAATTGGAAACAGGTATTGATAGTGATCAATACAAGTCTTTTGCTTGCAGCCATGCCTTATACCTTCACGCACCGACCGGACACGTTTTTCCTATTCGACTCGCAAGAAGCATTCCACAAAGCGTCTATCGCACAACCGATCTGGGCATGGTCTATGGTATTCGTCAAAGTGTCGTTTGCTCTAATGCTTCTCCGCATCTCGCCCTCGAAACCCCTTCGCCGTTTCCTCTGGGGTATGATTGTTCTCCAAATCACACTCGGAGTGTACAACACACTGGCAACTCTGCTTCAATGCGTCCCAGTCCGAAAAGCATGGGACCTACTTGGCACAGTACCGGGACGCTGCTGGAGCAGCAAAGCAGTCAGGATAAGCTCGATAACAGTATCCGTCATACACATCCTCACCGACTTCATGCTCGCCCTCCTCCCCATATCCTTCCTTCGCCGAATCCAGCGTCCCCTCCGCGAACGCGTGATCGTAGGCGCGCTAATGGGCCTCGGTTTCTTCGCGGGCATAGCATCCATCCTAAAGATCGTCGCTGCCATGGATTTTGGTAAGACTGGAGACCAGCTGAACGAAAGCATCACCATCGGCATGTGGTCCGTCATCGAAGAGCTCGTAGGTTTTATTGTGATCTGTGTACCTTGTCTCCGCTCGCCGTTTCAACGCGCACTTCAATACTGCGGCGTGATTAGCGTACGTATCAGACAGCATACACTTACCCGCGGCTATGGGCGCACCTACGAATCTGACGGATTGGACAAACGGTATGTTCGCAGTCAGAGTCAGAGTCGTCTTGCTACTATTGAGGGAGATGTCGAGTTGAGCTTCAAGATGAAGGACTTGGGTACTGAGGCTTCGGAGGATGAGATGCAGTGGCGGAACAGTACCCAAGAGACGAGTTCTGGCAGGGGAGAGATTTGGTGCACAAAAGAGGTCGTCGTGCAACACGATCCCATTAGTCGTGTGCCCTCACACGAACGTATGCATGGTGGCGTGGAGGAAGCATGGAAGGGTGAGCCGTTTGATTTTGATCTGGGACTTGCCGGGAAGAGCCGGAGTGGGTGACTTCATCCAGACCTTTGTCAAGATAGCCCTCAATTTGCGCACCTAGTAGATACTCTACTACAAAGAAGATTGCGACTTTTTTTTTACTGATTCAACCATGGAGCACTCTTAACTGAACATGTTGAGCACGTTAAAGGGCGGTACCCCTGGTGAATGCTCTCAGCCCTTATCTGCATCAACATATACAGCTTCAGGGTTTCGGAACTACCAAGCTGACGACATAACAAGCCAAGTTGAAGAAGGAAGGCGCCTTCATTCAGGGTTGAGTGCTGGTTTCCAGTACAGCAGGCACCACTCACTTCTATTATTGCCATGTCTACCTCTTCGTACCCTTCCTTTCTCTCTCTTTGTGCACATCTAAGCAGCATAAAATTGGAAGGCGTCTGGCGGTAAGTGCAATGATAACGTTGCCATACGTCATTATCAACATCGCTCTTACCATTGACGCTCTTTCTGGTAGAGCTCGACCACTCTCACATTCCTGCGCCCAGTAATGTCGCAAGAGCGTACCAAAGATCCGAAACAGCACCCACTACCAAGCGCGATAATGGCGTCGCAACCGCACCCATTCGCCGGACCTACCTCAACAATGATCTCACCTAAGATTGCAGGCACATTCATATCCAATCCACCGAATGACCAGGTCTACTCACCCACCGTGGTTCCCTACAGCCAGTTTCAATTCCCCCACGATCCACCTCACTGGCCAAACTATCCACATCTTACATTCCCAAATCCATATCCAAACTTGTACACCCACCAAGCACCGAATCAACATCTACACTCACTCGTTATGGAGCACGATGGGCACTCGTACAAAAAAGGTGGACAAAAGATAGGTAAGTCAGCTACCAGGAATACCAAACGCTGTGAAAACCTTGGCTAACTCTTTTACAGTAAGTCATTACCGCTACGCTTTAGCACCGTAAAGGGGAAAATCAGCAACAAAGTTCTCCGTATCAGAATTCTTCTGTCTAATAGCAGGCAAAGTCTAGATGCATCGCGCTCTGTGTTTTCTTCTACAGTACGGTTAGTGCTAACGTCTTGATAGTATTTTAAACAGCCGGACAACCCAGCGTATGTCCACGATCCTACGAACCCCGTCGAACAGCGCCAGCCCTCGACTCCAGCGCAAGGCTACAATACTATAAATCCGGTCGAACAGCGCCATGACTCTCTCACTAAGCCTGGCACTGCGAGCGCATCACCTGATGGCTCGGTTCCGCCGGGTTGGAAAGGTAGTCGTATTCCCTCAAACAACATTCCGAGGAAGGCACCGCTTGCAGCTCGCTCTTCAGATCAGCTCTCTCCCACCACAGCCCGGAAGACTCCAAAAGGAAGACCGGAAAGGACAGTCAGTGGGCCGATAGAGACTCCGGAGCACATAACACGAGCCCGGGTGCGCCAACAGCAATCTTTCGAAACGTCATCTGGAGTCTCTAGGCGTGGACTTCTGCAACTCAATGATGACAACCAGGCTGCTGCTCAACCCCCCGTAGGGTTCTTCGCGCCTCCACAGGTATTACCTCCACCAGCGCCACCGAAACCTGGAAGATTGCGTCCGCGACACACCTACCAAGTACCCACGGAGTTGGTAGGCACGAAGACCGCACTAGGTAAGTATACTCTACGCTGAATCAATGTGTCCGAGCACACTCGATCATATTCGCTGACAGCCACACCACCCAGGTCCGGATAACTGGGATGAATACGTATACCTCATGGAACGACTCCATTACAACGAAATCAGCGCCCACGAGTTCGACAGTCGCGCTAAATCCATCTTCCAGGTTTTCGGTGAGAAGACGCGAAAGAAGCTGAACAACATTCTGGTAATGAAGATGATACTGCCACGCCTTGAAGAGATTGAGTTGGAGGGTAGGGGACAAACCACTAAGAGTGTGGAGAACAACTAGGGTGATTAAGGTTCCGGGACTGCCGATGACCCCGCACTTTGGGGTAGCTTCATGGGGTATTACGTGGTGATGGTAATGCATGCAGCAGGGTTCTAGACATATTCTGGACTATTCTAGAGGGAGAGCTATGTCTAATGCCCAAGGCTGACTATCACGACGATCATTGCTGTTAACATGTGCGTGCCATGCTAGAGAGTAAGCTTCGGCCCTATACGTTTTGCTTTTACGAAGTGAACATGTCATTAGAGAAGCGGACCGGAGTAGGCTAATGCCTTTAGTAGCATCCATCTACTTACAAGGGTCTAGTCAGCCGCAAGCCGGTCGCCTTGTCACGGCATTGCCTATTCTTTGCTGGCTTTAATCTTCCAAATGACCCTAGTCTACTAGCCAAAATTACCGCGATGATCACTCAATCGTTCTCTTCATCTCCTGAATTCCCGAACTTGCTGTCGAAAGGAATATGTCCGCTGGTACGAAAGCGTTTAGCAGCCGGTTCCACTTCAGATCCTTGATCTCGGTCCATCGGGCGTTTGTGAGACAATTGCTGGAATGATCTCAACGCTGCATAAGCCAGCTCATTCGGCGAAAGATGCTTCTGACGAAAGGTAGCCAAATGGCCGTCCGTCACCATATAGTCATTTACCAGCGATGGCAGAGTAGCTACTTGCGCTGATAGTTGCTCTCGCTCAGTTGGAGAAGGATGTTTCAACCCATCTGGATACGGTACAATCTCTGTTTGTACCGCCCGATCGACTTGTGACATGCGCGACCACTCCTCTTCGAAAAAGGGTAGGCGGCGAAGAGAGGTGATTGGCAAAGCAACGTATTTGGCTACATCCCTACCTGACATGACGTTGTCGGCTGCGACCTTCGAGTGATAGAGGAGACGTGCAAGATAATGGATACGCTGTGGGAACGTGAAATACATGTCTTCCACGTTCAGGCTCTCAAACTCCGGCGATCGACGAAACGCTACACCAGTGACGCCAAACTTGTGTATACGCATAGCGTTGTTGACAACAATATGGGCTATCGTCTCGATGTCTTTTGCGTCAGACCATATACCCGTGTCTGCGAACTTGACAGCGAAGGTTAAGACATCTTTGGGGTCGTCCCATAGGTTGTAGAGATTGACTAAACTGAGACAGATCTTGCGAACGTAGTAGCCTTTCTTTTCCTCGGTGGTAGGTACACCGTACATGCCCATTGAGGGCCGCCAGACTGCTTCGCCTAGGTAAGCTGTGACGGCAGCGCCGTTGGGTAAGCTGGGTTGATCAAAAGATGATGATGTGTATGGCGGATGAGATGGCGGTGGCCCATGCGGCCATGGTTGCGTGAATGTTGATGGTAAGCGACTAGGCTGCCGTGGATGGCCAAAGTGGACCTGAGGTGATGCGATTTTGGCCTGGCTAGACAGGCTAGTTGAGAGAGCTTGCTTAGAGTCCTCCAGATTCCGAACATGTGGGGAAGAGACCATGGGGACAGGCGTGTCGGGACTGAACATCTGAAAGTCTGATGAAGTTGAGATTTCCGGGAATGGTATGTTGTTAGCCTGAAACGACCTTTGAGCACTTTGATCAGCGGCGGAAGGGCGAGGCAAGCCATCGAGCTGCGACTCAGACGCCATCGATACATACTTGGCTTCCTGTTCATTCGTTAGTGGGCATCATATCGAGTTGCTGACTCCAACACCTACATTTGGCGCGTTTGATCCTAGTACATGCGGACTCGTTGTGGAGAAACTAGGGTGACCAGGTGCGGCAGAATGATAATTGACAAACGTTCGGATCTCGTTCGGGTTACCGATAGAGCTATGGTTGATATTGAAGTTGTGTGTGGACTACTATAAGTCAGTTGCCAGAATACTTAAGATGACCTAGTCCATAGCTGACCGCATCGGAAAATGGCGAGTCTCGACCGCCCTCGAATTACAAATTACTGGCACCGAAGCCATTGCGGCCTTGCGATCTTGGAGTGTAGGATCTTGAATTAGGGCGAGACATGTCGCGTCGACTGTTGAGCGCGTTATCCATTGGTTTCTGGTCCTTCTGTTGGCCGCTTGTAGGTAGTCTGATCATGAAGTAGAGTTTGTAGTCTTTGATTTCCGCGTTGTACAGGCGTTTGGGTATTTCAAGCTTTACGCTAAGACTACGGTCTGGGTGCGGAGAGTGTGGAGAAAGAGTTGAGTGAAGTTCGACCTGGCACGAGGTCAAATGACTCTCAGTCTGCCCTTCACTGGCGATGAAACCCCTCCTTTCTCGCTGTCATAGTAATGCCGTTAACTTTGTCAAAATGCCAGAGTGATGAATTGAATGACGTTCTATGAAGGTACTGATAACAGATATCTTCAAAGACTCGAATACCATGGTTCAGAACCATGGTTGCCTGCCATGAACTATGGTTATCGATACCTTACTTTGCGAAAGAGCCAATAAGTCGCAATCAATCCATCTAATTTTATCAATGGAAGGTACCGATGATATAGGTACCATGCTAGTAATAGGTGGAAGGAATTGCTGGATACATTAGAAGGCTCTTTCTCTGGCATGATCCTTGACATCGACTGGTGAACATACGGTTTCCCTACCTTGAGCAATCTTCAGTAAACAACCAACCATTAGTCTCACTCCACTCGCCATTTCAGAAGTCTGTCAAGTGTTGTTAGCACTGTCATTTGGGGCGCTTTTGCCCCACCATCTACCCATTTAGGAGCCGTTGCACAATCGCTCTGTCCTGTGTTACGATACATCGGTCTTCCATAGCTGCGATAATGACCTCCTCAGCATCTCCTAGTCTTTCTGCAGACATCATCGACGCCAACAGTAATCATGTTGGCAGATACTATCCATTGCAAGGCCGAGGTGAAGGGAGACGAATTTTACAACACACTAAAGACAGCTTCGCCTTAGTTTCTTCTCCTCTAATTCACCACCGAAGATGATATGTTGCAACCCAGCATTATCATGATGCGCATGCCCCCAACAGTGATATTGATTGGCGTGCCTGAGGCGCACCGATGGGTTCTCATCGCGACAATTGCTGCCGCAGGTTTGATCTGGAAAGTTTGCGTTGAATATTCACTAGTTTTTAAAGGTCGCAGTATCATAGCGAAGTTTTGCAGTTGGCACTCTAGCGCATACCTGAGTTTGTGTCTCACTGTGTTGAGTACAGCTTGCCGAATGAGTTCTGACTCAGGAGCCGTACACACACGACTTGCCTGGCATTACCCGCCATTGTCAGGATACATAATTATGTCTTTGGACATATGGGAGATATTGCTTCCAGGCGAAAATTCAAGAAAATTGTATCTGGTGCGTTTTCGGCATGTCCGAGATCGATAGCGTGACACGGTGGCTAGCGGGAACGACCTAGATATCGGAAACAGTCCTCTCGGACTCTACAGGTCAGAGGTATATCGGAGAGCTAGGCGGTCGGGATAAAGTTCGACAATGCTGCCGGCTGCGATTACTATCGCGCAGGTGATTAGTGTTCCATTCTAGGTATCCCGGAGGTTGTCGTAGTCTACGGCTCCATGTTGTGGGGTATCGCACGATGTCTAGCGCTGGCGCTGAAATCGTCCCGGGGGCCCACTCCAAATGAGCCTCATGTGTTCGAGACACCATGCACATATCGCGCTTGTGTTGTCCGCGGAAATCTGGCAGGCGCTGGACAGACTAGCGATACAACAATATGTGCGATGCTATACGCTAGCCAAAGGACTGCAAAATGAGTTCTCGATATGCGGCAGCGTGCCGTGTGTCGCGGCCCACAGTCGCTCACATCGCACGCGATCATTTTTCACCGATATGTTGCCTGTAAAGGATCGAAATGCTTATCGGCCGCGCATTCCGTCTCCTATTGGTTTGCGCGTGCGGATTTCGATACGAGTTGCGATGTTGCGTGACAAGCACGTGAGCTGTTTCTCTCCGCTGTCCATGACTCGCAGCCCACTGTATTCCTGGAGTTTGACCTGGAGAAAATTTTGGAGATGTCTCCACCAAAACGGGTCGCTGCGAATGAGACTTGAGCCCACAATTCTGACAGTTGGACCGGGCTCAAGTTCGTTCCAAGCTTTGACGAGGGCTTGGGTTGTTGGGACAAGTAAAGTCAAGGTGCCCAAAACGTCGCCGCGCGTACGCTATCGAGTTCGTTGGCCTCGTCAAGGCTTGCCGCGGACGTCCTTCGCTGACTGGATGGGAATGCGATCGAGTTCGTGATCCATTCGAAGAATGCTAAACATGTCGTAAGCCTCTCCTCATGAGTTGGAGTCGTAACTCTTAGCAAAGTCTGGATGGCCTGATATCCGTGAGGTTGAAACGACGGTAAAGGACCTTTGGCGGCATTATGATGGCGCCTTGCTCCCTGCCTCGGTGGTCGCGCCAGCATGTGCCGGGACTGCAGACGGCTGACCGGCAAGGCAACTCTAACGCCGATCGGAGCTGGGCAGCGTCAGCCTGGCAAGCCGCACACCAAGATTGCACCAAGCACATGCAGCATGTGAAGCTTTGTACTGATCACGGGTACACGACGAGTATGGGGCGCTACCGTGACCAGGATTCCGCCTCGTGCAGCGTCCGACGCAAGATATCACCGGAAACGCTGTAAGGGTGAGCTTACGGCGCCCTTTGCAATCCAACTGCATAGCGACAAAGGACTTGAGCATGACGGTTGCTCGGAAGTCAGCCGAGCAATGTAACGTGGTGGCTTGAACTAGCCGCCAGACGGGCAATCAGGCGTGGTCGAGAATGCGGAGGGTGAGGTCATAGACGTCGGCATGCGCGAAGCTTTGGGGTGAAGGCCAAGTAGCAGGGCTTAAGCGTGGCTAAGATAGCCGCATGAATCTTGTGGAGGCTTACTCCATGGGGAGATGTGGTGGGGATCCTCATGAACGATAGACCTAGCGCCATAGTACCCCTCCCGCAACACTGCGTCTTGTTGGCGGACACAAACCAGGATCCCGGGGTCCTTCACCGTCGCGACGGTCGTGCCAGTAGAAATGTATTTGGATCAATCCAGGGTGCCTGTTGCAGCCTCTTACAGCTGTCGTGCGCCGTTGAGGCTCCACTTTTAGGCCTCCCCTTCACTGAGAGCTCCTCCAGGTATAAGATCGCCTGCTCATCTCCCCCGCCATTTCTTTTCCACCTCCACTGCTTTCCGCGCTTCTTCGCGACTGGTTTTACTCACCTTTGGAGCCTGCGCAAATCAACCTCCAACATGGACGGCAAAGACAACGGCGTGAGCCACATTCCCGACAAGGAAGTGGCATACCCTGCCGAGAAGGAAGCTGTTTACGACCCAGCCACTGAGAAGCAGATCAACGAAAAGTACGAGCCTGCCACCGAGCACATCGCTGATGCTGGCGCCCGTCGCGAATCCGTCGCGCACAACATCGTTGAGAACCCTCTGACGCGTCAGACCAAGGCCGAATGTGTCAGCTCCGCTGAGCGATGGGCTGTCACACATGGCATGGAGGAGCACTCTGCTCTCTTCGGAAAAGCTGCTCTCATTGCGCGTGACCCTGACCGCTTCGAGATGCTCACCGACCTCACTCAAGACGAGCGCGATGCCCTCATCTACGAGCGCGACCACAAGTGGCACGGCCCCAAGATGCTGTGGTACTCGATTGGCCTGTGTGCCATCGGAGCCGCCACTCAGGGTTGGGATCAGACTGGATCCAACGGTGCCAACCTGTCCTTCCCTCAAGAATTCGGTCTTACTGAGGGTGACAGGAGTGAATGGATTGTTGGTCTCATCAACTCCATCATTTTCCTGACTGCTGGTCTCATCGGCGCCTTCATCGTCGACCCTCTCAACAAGTACCTTGGTCGTCGTGGAGAGATTTTTCTCACTGCTGTCTGCCTTACTGCTACTCCCATTGGTTCCGCGTGCGCGCAGTCATGGGAAGGACTATTTGCTGCACGCTTCATCATGGGTATTGGAATTGGCGCAAAGAATGCGACTGTCCCAATTTATTCTGCTGAGATGGCTCCTCACCGTGTTCGGGGTGCCCTGGTCATGTTCTGGCAACTTTGGGTCGTCATTGGTAAGTTTTCGCCATTCTTGAATCTGTCAACTTGTGACTAACCTTCATCCCCAGGTATCTTCCTCGGTTTCTGCGCCAATGTCATTGTCAAAGATACTGGCAGGATTTCGTGGCGTCTGCAGCTTGGTTCAGCCTTCATTCCGTCTTTCATCCTCATGGTCGGCATCTTCTTCTGCCCAGAATCCCCTCGTTGGTTGATGAAGCATGGCAAGGTCGCCAAGGGTTTCCAATCCATGGATAAACTCCGTGCACACCCCATCATTGCCGCTCGCGACTACTACTACTCATACGTCATTTACGAGACCGAGCTGGCTGTTGCACGTGGAGCTGGCTACTTCGACCGCATGTGGGACTGCTTCCGTGTGCCCAGAATCAGGCGTGCAAACTACGCTGCTTCCACTGTCATGATTGCCCAGCAGATGTGCGGAATCAACATTATCTCGTTCTACAGTTCGACTATCTTTACCCAAGCCGGCTACACCTCTGACCAGGCTTTGTACGCTTCGCTCGGTTACGGAGCTGTCCAAGTAGTTTTCACGATTCCCACTCTGTTTCTCATCGACACCAAGGGTCGAAGGACCCTTTGCATGTGGGCAAGTTTTCCCCGACCTATCTCAACAAGTTTCTTGTACTAACTACATGATAGACTTTCCCCGTCATGTGCATCTTCCTGTTGGCCGCTGGTTTGACCCTGCTCCAACCAGAAACTGCTAGTCAAGCTGCTCGCGTTGGGCCAGTTGTATTATTCATCTACCTCTTCACTATCGCGTACTCCTTGGGAGAAGGGCCAGTTGCGTTCCAGTACTCCGCCGAGGTCTTCCCTACCATTCAGCGTGAGCAGGGAATGGCCTGGGCCGTCTGCATCAACAACACCTTCGCTGGTGTCCTATCGCTCACGTTCCCTCGCATGGTTTCAGTCATGTCGCAGACTGGTGCTTTTGGATTCTACGCTGGTCTCAACCTGATCGCCTGGGTCATGATCTTCTGTTTCGTCCGCGAAACCAAGCAGCTTACGCTGGAAGAACTAGACCAGGTGTTCAGCGTGCCGACCAAGACGTTCCTTCATTACGAGATTACGGAGTCGGTCCCCTACTTTATCAACCACACGATGCTTCGCCGGAACGTGCCCAAGCCACCCCCAATCATCGAAAAGGGTTACGGTGCTGGTGCGGTTCCTACTGTATAAGCGGATTATGATACCAGGAGAGAGGGTGATGATTCCTATTTACGGAACCTAGAACTAAGTAGTGGGTTTATCGAGTGCAAATAGTGCACGACGCTCGTTGAGTGATTAATGAATACCCCGTTTCGAGTTACCTACTTATCTTGGATGCTTTGATGTCTGATAGCTTCAATTTACTAATGCTACAGCACTATGTACTGAAACCCAAATAACACATCCATCTAACAGTGATACCTCCGGATTTGGGTTCCGGTTATCCGTGGGCAAGATGGAGTAAGATGTACCATCCACCGATGCTCATCATCTAGTGACGTAGCTTTCCTCTCGCTTCGAAGCATTTCTAAGCGCCAAGTATGGGCGTTTCCCGCTTGTTTCAAAGGAATGCGGGGTCTCCACATGTGGATAGCTACAGCATTGGCCACGTCCACCCGTCTCACAGCGGCTAGTGCGGAAAGAATGGCCTCACGTCTTCTCACCTCAAGCCACGTCTTACCACAACCACTACACTCTCCCAACTCGACAGCTGACTGGATACATGTACTACGTATCTTCTGCACGTCAACAGTATGCGATGCATAGCACCTCAGGTATGGCAGGTACCGAAGAGAAGGGAAGATGATCTTCAAATGAGAGATGCAGAGCGGTCAAGCGGTGAGAGTTGACAGGCCAGACCATGGGTGGCTTCTTTATTGCGAATCTCTCAGAAGAGTTTCTGCCACGCTGCATCTGTCATCATCCCAAGAGGCCGCATCAACTCAACCCCAGAGGCACTGGCTTAAGCTCGAGCCCTGTTCGGAGATTTAGATGACAACGCCTTGTTACTCGTAACGAGCAACAAAGAAACAAAGCCTTGGAAGCGATGTCGGAGCATTTTCAACTGCGACCACCGCATCATCGCATGCCGCGAGCACATACCAAGATGTCGGGAAGCACGGGAAGTGACATGTCAAACACGACACATCGTACACGATATAACACACGAGAAACCATGATGACGGTACCCAAGGGGATAGAGTCATGGTACACGGTTTCCCGTTGTGCGGAGTCACATAGTACCAGCCACAGATAGGCAGCCTGCGGACATGGCATATCACTATGACCTCGCATCTCGAGGCTGAAGTGAAACATGACTGTTGACACCTCACGTTGAAAGCAAATCCTGGAAGTGACTGGCGGGATAAGTGAGTCAATTGGGAGTATAAAAGTAGAACTTGCGTTTGCCCTAAGCTCACTATCTAACACAACACTGTGAACGTACTGAGAACTATTCAACGCTACATAACCTCCTATTTCGGTGGGAAACTATCGAATCAGATCTTCAACGACAGCTTATTCCACATATACTATGTCTTGGACGCCGTCATGGACCTCGGACGAGAAGAAAGAGCTTAAAGACCTTCAGAAGCGTAACGAACATCGTGAGAAGGAACTTACGAAAATATTCGGGACTGACACAAGACCTCACAAGTGGAACTGGCGCAACGAATTCCCGAAAGCTGCAAAACTCATAGAATATGCACAGGAAGACGCTACCCGATATAAGGGGTTAGTTCAGAAAGAATTGACGAAGCTCTATACTTGGCCAAACCTAGAGATGACTGATGACCATATCTTTACACCTGGCAAGGGAATCTTTGCTACATTCGACCGTGAGGAAAATTGGTTTAAGAAAATGGGCTTCTACAAATACCAGACTCATTACACCTTCTCCGATAGTTGGGATAAGGAAATGATGCCGGTAAAAATTCTTGTCCCCAAGGATTTGCCAGTCGGACATAAAGCTCCGGTTATGTGGTTCTTCCATGGTGGTGGCTATGTACGTATCGCTATGAACAAAGCACATGCAGACATCTGCTGATAAAGTGAAAGTGTACAGGAGCTGGCGACTTCCCCGCTTGGTATTCTCAAACGGCTGTCAGTAGGGCCAAAGCCAAGAAAGCTATCATTATCGCGCCGGAATACCCCCTAGGCCCTGAAGGCAACTACAAAGACATCGTGGACTGTCTGAGGGACTTCCTTGTCTGGTACAAGGAGGATGGCTGCTTCGAGTCTGGCTTCACAAAGTGGACAGAATGGCTTTATAAGCGGATACCTGTGCAGAACTTTACCATCGACAAGGACCACGTGTATGTCGAGGGCGAGAGCGCTGGTGGTCAAGCGGCTGTCACCGCATTGTGGCTGAACGCTGCAGAGGATGGGCCGAACTTGCCCATCGACGTGGCGCTACTTCGATACCCGATGATCGCGCATTACAAGCGCAAGTGGGACAAGATCGCCGACAAGGATGGCAAGGTGAATTACATGGGAGTTTGCTTCACGAAGAAGGACGTTTTGCAGCGCGAAGCCAATATTACGGACCTGACCAAGTGGCTAGAAAGTCACAGTCTCGTACCAACTTGCTCGTCGCGCTGGCCTTCTGTGGGCATGGCTTTCGCCTTCATTCTCTCCGTTACAGAGAGATGGCAATGGTATTTCCAACGCCAACATTCTCTCCCCAAAGCTAAGAGAGACGAACTAGACTATATGGACGGTATTGAGCGGGCGAACAATACTCAAGCTAGTGTCTTGCATCAACTTCTCCCGCCCATATACATCTTTCATGGATGGAATGACCCAAACTGTCCTATCGATAATACTCAAGAGTTTGTGAGAGTATTGGAAACGAAGTACCCGGAACGATACAACAACGATAAGAATCTGCGATTCGATATCGTGAAGAGGCTGGCGGTGAGAAAGAGCGAAAATCCGGATGGCTCCATCAATAATGAGTATAGTTCCGATAACGTTGGGCACGGGTTTGATTACTGGCTCAACGAGACGGAGGAGAAATTCTTGAGAAATGCCTATGATTGGGTTGGTGACCGTTGGAAGACTAGTTCGTAGTATCGATCTTGCCTTCGAGGCAGAGGGGACATTACAGGAATGGTAGATTAGAGTACCAATACTCATTCAAGTGCTTCTATGAGTAATCTCATCTCCTACGTATATGAAACGCCATGTCTCTCAACGCCAATGATTAAACAGCCTCTGGAAAACTATCAAACCGCATCCAAAAAGGTTACCATAACCCTCCCATGAACTCCATGGATGATTCCGAAATGATAGCCTAGTCTCTAAGCCTGTAGCCAGTTTAACCATACAAGGTCCCCTTCGTCCGCTCACTAGCCTGCGTCTCGTTATGCAAGTGCTGCGTAACATCCATTGTGACCGTGATGTGCTCCCGGCTCAACTTCTCCTCCTTCCTACTCGCCAACAACCTAGCAATCTTGAGAATATTCTTAATCTGGCGTCCATTCAAGTCCATCCTCGCCAACTCCACAAGCTGCGCCTTATCAATAGTATGTTCCTGCGAACTCGAATCCAAAAAGTTCTTCCATACCGTCTTGCGCGAGTCGATGGTGAGACCGGGGTAGTCGAGCGAGATGTGGATGCGGGATTGGAATGCTGGATCGAAAGTTTGAACACGGTTGGTTGTGAGAAACATGGTACCTTCGTAGTATTCCAGTACGCGCAGGAAGATGGAAACGAGTTTGTTGCGCTCGAGTTCGTGCAAAGAACGTTGCTCGAGGAAGACGTCGGCTTCGTCGAGAAGGAGAACGGCATTCCAGCGGCTGCACATTTCGAGAATGTCTTGGAGCTTGCCCTCCACTTTGCGGGGGTCGAAACCGAGGTCGCCGGCGCTCATCATGTAGAGGGGAACCTTCATTTCTTCGGCTACGGACTCAGAGGTGAGGGTCTTGCCGACGCCTGGGGGACCGCAGAGCAAGATAATCATGCCTTTCCCTTTTCCTTCGATTACGTCGTCAAAGGTGTCACGGAATTTGCGTTGGGATTCTGTGAAGCCTAGGATCAGCTCTTTCTGGTTCTTGGGGAGCACTAGGCGGTCGAAAGCGTCAGTTTGCCACTCGATGTCCTTGACGCAGTTGACGAAGAAGTTTAGCCAGAGCTTGTTCTTCAAGCTGTAACCACGGAGCAGAGGTGAGCAGATGAGCTTTTGCTCGGTAGTCAATGGCGGATGTTTGGCTGCGTCGTCTTCATCCGCAAACGCGCCATCGATTGGCATACCGCTATCATCTTCGTCTTCAAACTCCTGGCACTCTTCCTCTTCGCCCTCATCGTACTGGCCTGGAGGTGGTGGCGGGGTGGGATCCTTCTGGTTTAGTGGCGTGACGTAGATCGCTTGGGCGGGATTGAAGCGGTTCCAGCCGTATGTGTCGATGACAATACGACCTTTCACATTGTACTTGTCCTTGTTTCCGAATTGACCCTGCCTCCACGCGACACCCTGGTATGCCCGATAGTTTGGACCAGCGAGGGTTTCAGCCTTAGCACCACGTTCGATGAGCCGAGCGCGGATGGCTTCACCCTCTGGATGGAACTCGATGGGGTAAACACGCAAAGATGTGATGGCGCGTGTACCGGTATAGACGGAAATGGAGAGATTGATCTTGTTGGAACCGAACTTGGCTCCATCCCAATCGACGTATTTGCATGTCAGCCAGAAACATGGCACGCCATTAGAGTCTACTCCATACTTCGTCTCGACAAGTGTCATGGCGGTTTCTTGTCCGTCCTGCCGAGCAAAGACTGTCGCACCTGGCTGGAATAAAGTCCACAAGTGCTCGTAAGTCATGACCTTCTTGCTCTTCATATCCTGAGAAGTGTCGATCATGGTTTTGAACTCTTTAGTAAGGATTTCTTGAAGCAACTCAGCGTGTGCTTTGGTTGTACGCTTATCTTCCGTGTCATCGCCAAGCTTTGCGATAGCGTCCTGCAGCTCAGCCCATCGATGGATGAGTGGCTCGAACTTGCCCTGGAACTCGAGACGATTGAGACCCACTGTGACACCCGGGTAGTTCTTGAGTACACCAGCAAGTAGCTTCTTGAGTAGTGGGCTCTGGACTACGACGGAGTGGATGGACAAGACTCGTCGGGGGTCTCCATAGACTTTGACGTTTCGCACAAGCAGCGCCCACTTGGCAGTCTCATCGTTTTCGACGGGATCGCCAATGTCTTCTGGAATTTCCTCCTGCCACTGGAAGCGACCTTTCTTGTCTTCCTTGCCGGAGTAAAGATGCTTGAGACCGCTCTTCATTCCCGGCTCGCAGGGCTCCTCGTCCTTCTTGTCGTTCTCTTTAGCGTCCTTGCCATCAGCAACGCCATTCTCAGCCTGCTTTCGGCTTTTACCGTTGATGAGTACATGTTTGACGCCATTAGTCTTGGCCTTTGACTTGCCATTAGTGATGGGCTCGTCTTCTTCTGATGAAGACGAAACAGACGGCGATCGAGGCTTGCGATTGAGTCTCTCGCGCACTTCCTTCGCCATGATCTCACGCAGGAATTCCAGTTGTTGTATGCTCATCTGTTCTTCGGCGGGTGAGTCGCACATGATCAAGTCGGTTTCTGACAAGCTCAATCGGATAGCCTGGGTATATGTGGTGGAGTCTTGTCGACGTTTAGCCGGCACGAGTGCTGAATTTGGATGCCAATGGACAAAGAGCCGGTTGGGTGAGAGTGTGAAGTAAGAGAAGCTGAAAGGCGAGCTCTATAGATGTGGGCTGAGGCTTCGGTGTGGCGATTGGGAGGAACAATCTCAGTCTTGATGATGAAGAAAAAACAATTCACGTCGATTCTCCAGCTGGAGGATTGACCGTACAAGAAGAGGGTAAGAGAAGTGAGGCTTTGAGAGAAATAAGTACTTCGCAAGGCTACACCTCGTGAGCCAAGAAGCCAGTCAGCCTTGCCTGTTGCCTGGAGAGGAGTGGAACGTCTGCCTGTTGTAGATCTGGTAGCGGTTATTCTGCTCAAGGGCTGAAAATCACGCTCTTGATCTCTTGTGGGCGGCCTCTAGGTATGTATTCGTACTTGATGTGATTACTGGAGTGCGCGGTGCGCTGTCAATGTCGTCAGGTCACACAGGCGTCAGCTGTGGCGTTGCTAAATTACTGGATTGCATAATCGCCGCAAGGGCGCAGAAACGAGTTGCATGATGTTACCCGAGATCTACTGCCTTCACCAGATTCAAGATGTCTTTGCAACGTTTCATCCTCGCCATAGTCAATGATAAGAGGAACGATCCAATCTCACCTCCTTATGGTGATGTCTGAAAGTCTCCGCAGTGGGGGGAGACAGGGCAAGCTCGACTTGGTAATGTCAACACACAATTACGCATTCGTGGTGCGAGTGGGGAGCCATGCACATAGACGAGATAAGATGAGATAGGACGGGAGTACTGATCGAGTGGTCGCGTTGTTGGACGCGGATCCGACTGGTGAGGCTGATGAAGCATGGTTCGGTGTGGCGGTGCGTTTTGCTACCCCGCGACCGGAGCCGGAGTTTGAGCCCCACGCTATCTTTTTCGTCACCCATGCGCTGACTAGACATTTTTTGCGCGTCGACATAAAGAAGGCATCACGTCAAGCCTCAGGCGCTCTTTAGCCCAAAATGACTACTCACATCAAAGTACCCTGCTCGTCCGCCAACATTGGCCCCGGCTTCGACGTCATCGGCCTGGCGCTGAACCTCTACCTTGAACTAGACGTCACAGTCACCAAGAAGGAGAAATCAGAACACTCACTCAACTGCAAGATAACTTATGAAGGCGTAGGCGCGGAAGACGTCCCTCTCGTTGCGCAAGACAACCTCATCACACGAACGGCCGTATACGTGCTTCGATGCCATGGCATTCGCGACTTCCCTTCCGAGACACACGTTCACGTCAAGAACCCGATACCACTCGGACGGGGACTGGGCTCCTCAGCCGCGGCTATTGTAGGAGGCGTATACCTGGCGAATGAGGTCGGCAACCTCAAGCTGTCGCGAGCGCGCATGCTCGACTACTGCCTGATGGAAGAGCGCCACCCAGACAACGTCGCAGCGGCTTTGTACGGAGGATTTGTCGGCACATACCTCAACGAACTATCGCCCGAAGACACTGAGCGCCTTGAGATCCCTCTCAGTGAAGTTCTGCCACAACCCGCCGGTGGTGTAGACACGGGTCTGCGCCCACCCGAGCCTCCGCTCAACATTGGTCACTACACCAAGTTTGACTGGTCGCCCGCCATCAAGTGCATATGCATAATACCACAGTTCGAAGTGTCCACGGCCAAGGCGCGCGCGGTATTGCCAGAGTCGTACTCACGCAAAGATGCCATCTTCAACATGCAGCGACTGGCTGTCTTGACCACTGCCCTCGGTCAAGCCACACCAGACCCCGACATGATCTACACAGCCATGCAAGACAAGCTCCACCAACCCTACCGTCGCGGCCTCATCCCCGGTCTTACCGAGATCCTCCAGTCCGTTACCCCACAATCACACCCTGGCCTTCTGGGCATTTGTCTCTCAGGAGCTGGCCCCACCATACTCGCCCTCGCGACCGAGAACTTCGACCAGATTGCAGAGCATCTGTTACAAGAGTTCAAGAAGGAGGGTATAACATGCGACTGGAAGCTGCTTGAGCCGGCCCAGGAAGGCACCACCGTGACACGCCCTTCGAGCACCTCACAGCTAGCGGGCGAGGCCTTGACGTACGCATCGTCAGGTGTTAGCATCGACGCGGGCAACCAGCTCGTCAAGCAGATCAAGGCATTGACTGCCAGCACAAAACGGCCGGGAGCCGATGGCAAAATCGGTGGATTTGGCGGCTTGCTCGACCTGCAAGCAGCCGGCTACACAGAGGCACCGATACTCGTGGGCGCCATCGACGGTATTGGTACCAAGGTCAAGATTGCCTTCGAAATGGGCAAGCACGACACTGTTGGTATCGACCTTGTCGCCATGAACGTCAATGACCTCGTTGTACAGGGCGCCGAGCCACTGATGTTCCTCGACTACTATGCTTGCAGCAAGCTAGATGTGGAAGGTGCTGCCAAGTTTGTCGAGGGCGTCGCCAACGGCTGCCGGCAATCTGCATGTGCGCTTGTTGGTGGAGAGACGGCAGAGATGCCCGGTATCTACCAGTCAGGCGAATACGACGCCGGTGGTGCAGCCATCGGTGCCATCAAGCAAGGCGCGACTATCCTACCAGACACAGCGTCCATGACTGAGGGTGACGTGCTCATCGGCATGGCCTCAAGCGGAGTCCACTCCAACGGCTTCTCGCTCGTCCGAAGAATCGTCGAGACACAAGGCATCTCGTACTCAGATGCGTGCCCGTGGAGCTCAGGTGAGAACCTCGGGACCGCGCTCCTGACACCCACCAAGATCTACGTCAAACCACTACTAGCTGCAACCAAGCGGGGCCTCATCAAGGGTATGGCCCACATCACGGGTGGCGGCTTAACGGAGAACATTCCTCGCATGTTGCCCAAGACCCTGGCTGCCGAGCTCGACGCAAAGAGCTGGCCGCTTTTGGACGTGTTCAAATGGCTCAAGAGCGCGGGCTGTTTGGAGAATTCGGAGCTTGCGAGGACTTTCAACACAGGTCTTGGTATGGTACTTGTTGTCAGCCAGGAGAACGTCAGGACGACCATGGACCGACTACAGGAGTATGGCGAGAAGGTCTACGTGGTGGGTAGTCTGAAGAAGAGGACAGATGCGGATGAGGAATGCATTGTCAACAACATGGATGTCTGGGGTTGAGCAAAAGTCTTGCTTTATTGGTTCATGCACACATGTAGTGGAGAGACGATACGCCATGTACGGAGGTCATTTTAGTCTGGACCATCACCGGGAGCCTCCGCGGTTGCAGCGGCAGCGGCATATCAAACAATATATATACCCACCTTTTCTCAAGCTTCTAGAGCAACATTGAATCCACTCGGAATGTTGTTATATCATGGCTCTTCAGAGAGACACGCGTCTGCTGCCTCAGATGGTCCTTTGTTGTGACTAAGGGATTGTATCACGAAACGCTGATATTAGCCGTGGTCCAAACCGAAGAGCCTCACGATCGCGTCATGCATTTGGCTGACGGGGGTCGATGAAATGACAGCTGAAGACAAGGCGCTACGCACCACCCTATTAGTTCGTATGCATGCACGCCGCGGCTTATTGTGGGGATGCATGGCTTGTTCGCTGCGAGGACGCGTAAAGTGTCTGCTTACCTGAATGTTTTGCCAACTTGCGCAGGCGTTTGATAAAGTCTAGATTCATCACACATACATATCCCTCCCTATAAGTTGTTTCGTTGACGACTGCTCAGGCAGCGTTGGGACTGGTTGTCGCGACTGGCTTGTTATCATGACAAGCTAGATGATCGCGATTGCATGATCGTATACCAGCGTGATACAAACAAGCCCTGCATCCCGCTCGACCTTCTAGAACGTCTCACCGCTGCCACAACGCCTTAGTTGCCTTTCGGTTACTTCATCCGTGGGGTACTGCACGTAGAGTGCCGCTACGCCTACGACGGCGCTGGCTTTGGCTTTTGCTTGCGAGCCGAGCAAGTTATGGCCATGGCGGTGTTGACATGTCGTGTTTGTGTAATAGATTGCGCGAATCGCGAATCCAAAGCTAGAAGACGCGATATTCAACACTACTATAGACGACCAAACACATGGGATCCATGGCGTCGCAAAGTGCAAAGAGAGAGACAGCAGCTGGGTAAGAGTCATACTGCGCTTCCCAACAAATTCTGCTCCCTTCCGTGACGTCGACATGTGAGAATGCACGTTCAGTTCGGCATGCCTTGGTTCCGATAAGGGACTTTCTGGCACACGTTTGGCGCCGCGGATTTAGTTGTGGGTCAGGGATGAGGCCATACACAGGGTGGTACAGCGAGTGCGATAGGATGGCTCTGTGCTGTTGAGGGTTATGGAGCTGCCGCATCGAGAAGCGTGGTGGTGTATAGGCAACCATGTTCGAACGTGTCTCTGCTTTCGCGGCTGAACAAGGGCGGGGCGCCCCGATTTCCCTGGCCGCTCTTGTGCTCGCCTATCAGAGTTTCGGAGGAGGTGGGACTAGAGGGACTTGTGTTGCGCCTACGGACCGTTTTCCAGACGGCCCTAACTATTTTTTTTCTTTTGCGTCCCGGGCAGGTCAAGCAAGACCCAACTCCCGAACAAGGCACGCACCACACACACCCCCCGAAATCTGACAGCATTGCAGTGCAGCCAGCCATAGCCAGCCCAACGCAACCCAGGACAGCCTTGACCACCTTGCCTTACCCCAACCCGGCAACCTACCTAGCCCTATCTATCGCGTCACCCATCCCATCATCTTACCTTGCAGTCCGCTCCGTCTTATATCTTTACGCCGTCCCCCTCCCCCTCCCTCCAACATGTCCGCTCCCCACGACACGCCCGCCCACACCACACAACCCATCAACACGACGACGCCCGCCGACCCCCCACTCAAGGGCGACGCAACCGCCGCGCACCCACCCCCGCAAAAGCCCGACCCAACCCTCTCCTCCAACGACCATGGCGCCGCCCAAGGAGGACAGTCCACCCCCCATCCCTCCCCCGCCGCCGAACTCACCCGTCTTAAAAGCACGCTGAAGGCCTCGCTGCGCCAGTTCAAAGACTTCCCCGAGCCAGGCATCTTGTTCGAGGACATCCTGCCCATCTTTGCCAACCCGCAATTGCACGAGGGACTGCTGCGCGGTCTTGAATTGTCCATCGAGCAGCAATTTGGCGCCTCGGGTGCCAAGCCTGATGTTGTTGTCGGACTCGATGCGCGTGGGTTCCTGTTCGGACCTAGTCTGGCGCTGAGGCTGGGTGCAAGTTTCGTGCCCGTCAGGAAGAGGGGCAAGTTGCCTGGTCCGTGTGAGACGGCTGAGTACAAGAAGGAGTATGGAAGCGACTTCTTCCAGATGCAGGCGGATGCTATCAAGAGCGGGCAGAAGGTGCTCATTGTTGATGACATTATCGCAACTGGTGAGGACTTTTCCTTCTTACGCGTATGCGGCGCGACCAATGTGGAACAATTGCTAACGAGATTATAGGTGGCTCCGCAGCTGCAGCTGGTTCTCTGGTGAAGAAGCTAGGAGGAACCATCATGGGCTACCTTTTCATTCTCGAGCTGGACTTCCTCAAGGGCCGCGATCAGCTCGATGCGCCTGTACACACATTGCTTTCGGGCCAGGAGGAGAAGATGGTGCAGTAGATCTGTAACATTGGGATGAATCTCGACTCGATGCCGTAAACAAAAAAACATGATATAGATGGGTGGTTGGGGAATTGCATATGGGCGGCGTTGGCGGTTTGTATAGTCACGATGTATGCGCGCTGAGATGGGAAAGCGCTGCGAAGATTTATGATGAATACGTTCAAACCTCTCCACTGACAACTGGTCACTATGATGCGTACCAAGGCTACATTAGACTGTTCTTCTTGTCCATCACGCCGAGGTCACGCCCGTTTGAATGCGCACCGCTCTCCGTCGCAAAACTCACAGTGCCCAAAATTTCCGCTGTTTACCCCTCCATGCCACAGGACATCCCTGCATCGTGCTGACACAGCAGCCACCAAAGAGGAAAGTGGGGTAGCTTCCGATGCCGGTCCCGCCTCGTGTCACTGCGATAGGGCGGACGCGCTCATCTAGGTGCGCCTCCGCCGACGATAGCCTTGGTTTACCTGACGTAGATAAACTGTCCCATGCTGCTGATACGCACAGCTACATTGCGAGCTTTGAGATCTTTTCCCTCTACCATTACTTCTACGACATCTATACTACGGCAACAACGTCCAGTATACTCCATTGAAGCTATCAGAAAGATGTCGGACATTAAGAAGGTTCACACCGCGAACGCGTGTCCTCGTAAGTTGTGCTGAAATATCTAGTTGTTGTGAAGAAGCTCTGCTAACAGATGGTGTAGCTGCTGGACCCTACGTACGTCTCTCCTCTTTCCTTACGAAGCTCCAATGAGCTATACCAGGACGCTACACCTCGACATATACAGTGCTAACGGGCACACCACAGACACAAGCCATTGTTGCAGGCCCCAATGTCTTCGTCTCCGGTCAAATCCCCGCCGATACCAAGGGCAACTTGATCGAGGGCAGCATCGCGGACAAGACCAAGATGTGCTGCGAGAACATCAAGGGTATTCTCACCGAGGCGGGTGTTGCTATGGACAGGATTGTCAAGGTGCGTCTACGCCAGCGAAACACGTCTTGTCCCATTGATATGTGGCTTGAGAGGCATACCGATCCTGAAGGATTTGAAACGCGGGTAAAACAAGGTACTGATTGCGCTGACAGGTCAACGTCTTCCTCGACGACATGGCAAACTTTGCCGAGATGAACGGCATGTACGAGCAGTACTTCTCCCACAAGCCTGCGCGCAGCTGTGTTGCCGTCAAGCAGCTGCCCAAGGGTGTGCCGGTCGAGATTGAGTGCATTGCGTATACTGGTATGAGCTCGAAGCTTTGAGGCATGGAGAAGATGTTGATGATGCACAGGCTAGACGAATATCGCCCACATGACACAGGAAGGAACGTTATTGCATGACTTGAGGGTACAGTCGAATAAGAAGTAGGCTAAAATCGGAATGCACCGCCACCAGAGTCTGAGCAACGCGCATGAATTGTTATTGCACTGCCTCGTACCTTGCTTTCAACTGGTGCCTTGCTGACCTTACCTGAAGCTGACAGCACCTAAGACCTCATAACCCATTACCTTTCGCGTTTCTCCATCAATGTCCTCAAACTATCCACACAATCATTCCTCTGCGCTATGCGACTACTGCATGTCGACACCGATGGCTCCTTCAATCTTACTGAGTTCTCCTTTGAGATACCACCTTACGCTATCCTTTCTCACACCTGGGGCGAAGATCACGAAGAAGTCAACTATCGCGACATCGTAGAAAAGAAGGGTGCCACAAAACCCGGGTATGCGAAGCTTCAGTTCTGCGCGCGACAAGCTGTGCGAAACCATATTCGCTATATTTGGGTGGATACAGCCTGCATTGATAAAAGCAGTAGTGCGGAGCTATCGGAAGCCATCAACTCGATGTACCGTTGGTATCAGTGTGCTGCTGTATGCTATGTGTACCTCTCGGATGTGACCCACAAAGTTATGCAAGCTGATGCTCGGATCATTCAGAGCAGCAGGTGGTTCAGACGCGGTTGGACACTTCAGGAGCTCATTGCTCCCAAGTCAGTCCAATTTTTCACTGCTGAAGAGATATACATCGGAGACAGAGCTTCACTTCAACACGACATAGTTGAAGTCACGGGAATACCGGAAGCTGTTCTGCAAGGTCGTCTGGACGCGATCAAACATTGCACAACACATCAAGTACTATCATGGGCAAAACGACGCCAAACTAAACGTGAGGAAGACGCTGTATATTGTTTGATGGGTCTGTTCGACGTCAACATGCCACTTCTCTACGGCGAGGGGCGCACGCGAGCACTTCGAAGGCTTTTTATCGAGATCGAACAGAATAATCGGCATGCGACCGTCATTGAAACATACAAGACTCTAGTCCAAACGCCTGACTACATAATACAGGTGCGCATCAACCCCAGCATCTGAAAGATATCACTAACATGTGTTAGGATGTCTATGCTACCCTCTCCTCACCCATCGCGATACCTCTTTTCATGATCATGTTCTATACAATAGCCTCTACCTCTTACAAGGTAGTTACCATCATTGATACAGCCTATTCTATATTGGTGTGTCTGCTTATCCTTATGATTTTCTTATTGATGTGTCTGCTTATTCTTATGATTTTCTTGAGAGGTGTTTTCATTATACAGTCATTAAAGTTCGGCACCACCGCAACAACTGCTGTAATTCTCTTATTGCTATTTCAGATCGACTGATGAAGCCTGGATAAGTTTTGGAGATGAGGTCAGTAGGTGAAAGAGAGCGTCAATATAGGTCGAGCGAAGTTGGGTGCTCTATGTGCAACAGATGTCATTTTACTCGTCGAACACCATTGACACCTAAGATTTCAGCGGCAGACATGGTGTACACAAGTGCTACTCTTTCGTCTTCAAGTACGAGCGAATAACTCTTTTTTCTCTCGCGAGGTCGTGAGTTTCAACTTGACGGGAAAAGTCAATCGTTGCGTCACAGCTCAGCCTCTTGTCTTTATCGTTGGAGACCAAGCCTGCACAAACCCTGGCGATCAACAGTTGTGGCTGCTCAATGCGAACGCACACCGTTTAGCGGGGGCTAATCAATACACGTAATGCTTCAGCCTCGCTGGACAGCGCCCGCCCTCGCATCTTTTAACATCACTCGGCGTCCTGCCTCGCACCGACTAGACTGAAACAGAATAAGCTCGAGGCTCTAAGATGTGTAGTAGTTGTTGATGATGTATAGGATGAATGACACACCAGCAAGGCGCAAGTTTGAAGGCAGCGGCGGCGCTGACTTTGATGCTGGCTCATGACAACTCAGTCAATTCGTTCGACATAATATCAACAAGCAAGGAAATTTAGCTCATGTCTTCGACTCCATACATGCAATCTTGTGTGCCGAGGTCTCATTCTTCGACTATACCTTGCCTGTTGCAAGCATCGCAATCTTTTCCTATCAGCGATACCGATGTAAGTTCTCCAATTACCATAAGCGTCCACTTTTTTTCTTTAGCTGTTTCATTCCGCATGTAATTAAGGTCTAATTGTTGTTGATCTGCCGATGTCATACAGGCTTCATTGATACAGCGAGTGGTCGCCTCGTATGGTAAGCGCCCACACGACAATGGTTGGCTGACACGAAGACAAACTGCTGAAGCGAGCGCTAACATGAGACGATCTCCTCGCGCATCTCGTGCAGCCTTGCTGTACCGACGTAATTCAGTGGCTCCTATAATTAATGTCGTACCATTTGTTTCCAGAGTAATCCGGCGTGTGCGCGTGCCGCACTATCTGCATCATAATCATTTACAGCTCTCAACACAGGCGCTCATATGCGCCTCTTACAGGCTACATCCGACAACGACTTCAGCCTCGTCGAATATTTTGATGACATCCCGCCATATGCGATTCTTTCTCACACCTGGGGTGCGGATCATGAAGAAGTCATATTCAAAGATATATACAAGGGCAAGGGTAAAGGCAAGACAAAGCTTGGATACGAAAAGCTGCGGTTCTGCGCTGCGCAGGCGGCAAGAGATGGATTGAAGTTCTTCTGGGTTGATACATGCTGCATCGACAAGGGTAGCAGCGCCGAACTCTCTGAGGCTATCAACTCAATGTACGCGTGGTATAAGGGCTCAACAAAATGCTACGTCTATCTCTCGGACGTTCCTTGTCGGATCTTGGATATCATACGGCAAGAAATCCCCGTAGACACTTTCCTGTCGAGCAGATGGTTTACGCGCGGCTGGACCTTTCAAGAGCTTCTCGCACCGGAAACATTGGTATTCTTCGCTGCAGATGGAACCGAACTGGGAGACAGAGCGAGTTTTCTAGAGGGTATCGCACGCCAAACGCATATTCCTATCGACGTCTTACAGGACAACAACTACGCTGTCAACTATAATGTTGAGAAGAGGATAGACTGGACAATGCATAGGAGGACAAAACGCGAAGAGGACGCAGCATATTGTCTCCTGGGCTTCTTCGGGGTGCAGATGCCGCTCATATACGGCGAGGGTAGAGCGAGGGCATTTGCACGATTGCGGACCGAGATCAAGCGACACAGATTTCAAAAAAACTTGCTGACAGTTGTATCTTTCATGAGATTCCTCTACGATGGAGTGGTAGGTCAGCTCTCAGCTTACATCTCGTGTATTGTTGCTTACAACCATCATAGATGTCCGTGATACGGCCGATCTTTGCCCCCCTGGTACCTAGATGCATGTTGGAGCCTTTCAGGAAGGCTCTCCATTCGGAAACATATCGGTTCATCTGGGATCTTACCTATTTCATCGTAATCTTCGGTGCGGCGATCTCGTCTATCGTTTACTTCTTTTACTACTTACGCGCATTCGACGTGGATACCACCACCACAGCCATGGCGGCTCTCTTCTCGTTGTCCTTCACGTTATGCGCTAAGTGTATCACCAGATGGACTACAGCAGATCAGGTATTTCACACTGTAGGAATATTTGGCTTGCTTTTCAGCCTCCATGTTTTACATAATTTGTACGAAACTCAGCTAGATCTTGCGTACAGTATCAAGTACGCCTCTTGCACTAGTGGAAAGAGGGAAGTATCAATACCGCATCTATAAGATAAATTGAGCTGATCTTGTTGCAACGATAGAGTGACCAAAGCAGCGATGTTGACACTCTCCATGTATACAACTAGGCAGAATGCATTTGCTATCTCTATGATGCACTAAAATTAACACTGTTATGCTCTTATCAGAGAGTGGTCTGTGGCAATGTTTCGCGCAGGATCTAGAGTTCTTGATCCTAGAACAACGTGCCTGGGTGAACTCCTGGTAGTTGGCTGACGCGAACGAAAGTGATTACGAAGGATCAGATCTGAGACAACACAATTATGCATCGCGCTCAGCCTCGCTCTATCTATCGACTTATCCTCCTCATGCTTACCACAGATGGTACTGTCATCTCGAATTAATTCTGCCCATTTAAATTAATGTATGCTACAATCATTCACGTACCTGAATGCATGCATTTATGTGCGCCTTCTTACGCTACAACGTAGGATGCAACCAGCCTCTTTGGGTATATTGCATGATCTTGGCTGTGGCACAGCAGTTTCACAGCTGAAAAGCCTCCGCATTTTGCGTTGGTGGTTGCCTAATGCTCACCACGTTGTAAGTACGTGTATAAGAATATCTGATTTTCTGCTGTGTGATCACCAATAGCATATTGAGACCAACCTCTTCTAAACTATGGCATTGAAACAGTGAGTTGCTCAAGAGCATAGTCAAGATCGGTCGCTGACCTTTGAGTACTTCTCGACCACACCGTAAACGTACCAAACCGTTGATACCACAACCGTTCGAAACCATATCTATCAACCGACTACCAGTCTGGTTAACAGGTCGATCGCCGGCACTAGAATCAGGAAAATTCTACCCCGAGCTCGACGTCAATCTCTACCGAAACCAATTGAGCGATGAGAAGCATGCAGATCTGGATGAGCGAGCAAGTACGTTGCGAACGCGAGCTGTACGAAATCAGGTACTTGAGGCTTCGGAGTTCAACTGGGAAGTAGATGCATGGCGCGACGTATTCAGTTTGATTAGGGACGATGACACATTCCGAATGTTGTACCAATTCTTTGGCTCACCTGCCATCAATCTTCCAAGCAGAAAGATCTGACTGTTATCCCAGAGACAAACGACCATACGAATTCATCGAAAAAGACGGGAATAACAAAATGTCTGTCAAAAGACGTATACCTGATGCGACCATGGGTCTAAGGACCTTTAGTGGCTCAGACATCGACCATGGTTACATATGCGAAGTGGATGATTGCAAGATTAATCACGACAGTATGCAACCCAGCGAGTCTCTGTGGGATGACCGAATCGATCGCCAGTTGCTTGACTCGGGGTGTGGGTTGATAGTTGATGGGGTATGGGGCGAGTCAAATCTCATATTTCCGTTTGCTGTATATGAAGCGAAGAAACGCGCGTCCACTTGGGAGAAAGCTGAGGCCCAAGTTTACCATGCTTTTAAAGTTTATCTGGCCATGCTTGACGACCTAGCTCGAGATCCTTCGGACGTCACAAGATATCAGTGTGAAGAGAGTACGCAATACCAACTCTTTGGCTTCACCTCTTGTGGGTCATCCTGGAGAGTATACATAGCATGCTATTCCTTAGAAATGTGTGTGAGTAGTATATCCAGGATACTTCACTCTGCTTTTACCTCGAGCTAATAAGAGTACAGCACGCGGAAACCATATGGGAGGGCGATGTCAAGGACTTCAGTCGGGCGTATGAACTCATCTGTCTCGTGGATCAAATCCATGATTTCGCTGCTAATCAGCATCGCAAATTCGTCATCGAACATCTTGAAAGATGGCTCGTACATTGCGAAGAGCACGACCCGCCACTATATCAGACAGATGACGTTTTGAGATATCTAGCTGATCCGATATGGTTGAAGATCAAAGAAGCATCTACAAAAGCCAGATATGCCAAATCCGTCAACACTCGTTTGCAAAACAAGCTCAAAATGAGAGAAAATACTCATGGTCGTCATTCAAAAAGACCGCAAAAAGGAAAGATGACCAGAGTCTCAAGCACGATCCAGATCCAGAAGAGGCGTAACAGTGGTCATCAATCAAACACGGCGAACGGGTCGAAGCCAAAGCGGCCCCGTGGACGACCTAGAAAATCTGCGAAGACGCCAGTTCAATCAAACACGGCGAATGGGTCGAAGCCAAAGCGGCCCCGTGGACGACCTAGGAAATCTGCGAAGACGCCAGTTAATCCGCCATCCAACACTACTACTAGAAAAACCCGAAATCGCGCATGAAGCGGGGATGGGCGGCCGGGCTATCTATATTCTGCTTCTCGAACAGAATGTATCCAGCAAGATTGCCAGTAAGATCAATGTTGGCCCTGTTGCTGTTTCTATCATCACACATAGACATAGATGGTCATAAAGGATATATAGACTCGATTTGATTCTATGGGACAGGAGACATACCTACAGAAGTGTCCTCGGAGACGAGCCTCTCAGCTCTCACCTTCTTTCTGTGCCTTTTGAATACGCATGGGAACGTTTGAGCGAGCAACTTTTGCGATGTACTTCTGCCAGCTCACTAATTCAGTTCGCGACGCTTCGAACGACGAATCTTCAGTTTGGTAGGGCATCGCTACCTAGGCGATAACGTTTATGCAGTAAGTGTTGATCTAGAAGGATGTGATTCCATAAGATTAGAGGCGAGCGCCGTCAAAACCCATGGGTATCGAATTGGAAGCTGACGAAAGGTACGCTGACAGTACACCGTTGTTAGGTAGCCAAAGCTGTGCTGTGTAACTTTTCCCGTTGTACGAGTCAGTACTAAGCACTACATCTCCTACCAGAACCTAATCGGGCTCGAATTCAGAGGAGCCATTGAAGTTGTGCTAGAATGAATTAACCCCGATGTATGTCAGCAGCCAACGTTCTGTCGCTGCGGTAAGACTTCGCACCTACGCTGCACGCGAGCGGGAGAGGCATTACCCAAGAAATTGAGTGACTGGATGTTCGCGCGAGCACGATCGATTGATTATGTACGAGCACTGTTTTGCTCCACAGTCAACTATCGTTAATTAGGCTAACCTTTTCGGCTACTCGGCGCAGTGGAAATAAACCTGCATCCTGACAGTCTCCGGCCGAGATTGGACGAGGGTCGGACACCAGACACCTTGGAACATTGAAACTCATAACACAGTGTATTCAGATGCGTTCAGAAGAAATCAAACCATCTAAGGGTAATAGAACTGAGTTGAAAAGAACGTATCTAAGTATTCCCGGCCGGGTGACGCCTTGCGGCTCGGGCCGAACTTCAGCCACCTCGGCGAGGTAGTTTCATCGAGACGATCAGGCAACCAAAGGCATCCAAAGGCAACCAAAGGCGCCCACAAAACCCACTGCAAAGCCTCAAGAAGAGGAGCAATGCCGCCTTTAGTCCTTACTTTTGTACCGTCAGTCCACAATTCGTTGCTTCTCATGTAAACCACCAATCAAAAGACCTAAAGCGCGGACTAAGTAAAAGCTTGCCGTTGTGTTCGTGCACTCCTCTGATCAAGTCAACAGTATAAGTAGGTAGCTATGGTTGCTCGCTGTCTTCATCTCTCTACACAGAAAACCACAGATATACACCTTCATAGTTAGCACCTGTCAGCACAATGGTCCAACTCCTCCCTTACGTTGCCTCTCTCCTAGCCCTCGGCCAGGCCGTTGTTGCTGCCAAGGCAGTTACATCCTTTTCCGAATGGGTTGATGGTATCCTTGAGAATCCCGATGGTGAAAACATGACACCCGAGGAGGTCGTCGTTGCCTTCAAGAGTGGACAATTCAATTCTTCACCGTCAGGTATGTCCACCTTCTGATCCATACATCGTGCCTGAATGGAAGCTTACCTTTACCGATCTACATATAGCCAAGTTCAGTCGTAGCTTGTACGAGAAGCGCGCTACCTGCTATGAGAGCGCGAACACAGATTGCCTTGTACGTGAAACGAATCAGTCACTCAAGATGCTGGGCGAGGAAAGTCACTGACATCACCCTGCTTGACAGATCACAGATGCTGTTGCATGCATCAACACCGTCGCCCGCAAGACCAACTGCCGCAACGTCTATCTGCAATGCCAGATCAACACGGCCGCATTGACGACCGACGGTAACAAAGACTCTTCCTGGTAAGCATTCTTATTGAGAACTTAAACAGTCCTGCGAACTAACGTTTAACCTTATTAGCAATGACGTTGCTCGTGGCGCAGGATTTATCTTGGATGCTTGCGTTGTTTCAGGTAGTGATAGGGTGCAAGGGTCGGAATTCGCATACGGAAATGGAGCAGAGCTGGTGCGACTTCGGAGACCTTGATTACAAGCAGTGAATATCTTAAGAATGTAATTTGCTATCTTGTTGGATAAAGAGCATACAATGTGTCTCTACGAGTGACACCAACATTGTGTCAGATTTAGATATGAGAGGCACGGCGTTCTTCAATGGCACCATCTAAACTCCTAGGCGACAAGCCTCTGAGATGCGCGTTACTAGGGACGTCGACGCGACTATGATTTCTATTCGCGAGTGGGCTGCCGTGATGTACCGTGCAAAGTTCCAAGTTCTTGGGTTCGCAAGGGATGTCTGGGGTAAATTTCCGGGTAAAGGTGCCTGACGTATGCTGCCACTTCGGGAGCTGTAGGGTAGCGAACACCAAGAGAAATCGGATTGTATTCATAGTGATGTTTTCGCATGGGTGTTGTTGATTGAACACTCTTCGACATCTCCATACTGGCGACTCGACGTAATGGACATTCGTTTCCTAGCTTCAGCAGCTGTTACAGCGTTAGCCACGGTTGGCCTTGCAAGTGCAACAGTAGGTGTATTCGATATCAATGACCTCCTGCAACCAGATCTACAACATGTCCTCGGTTCAGGCGGAACCCATCACGATGCGCCATGGTCACACAAGCCATACTGCATTACCAGCTCGTATCTTACCACATTGGATCAGGAATACTGCGTCTACACATCCAACACAACAGGCCCACATGGCCTTTCCCTCGTCTTCTCCCCGGCTTCCGCGCATTTAGCAACAAAATATCTCGACGACAACCCAATCAATAGTTTCCTAACGCAGCAAGACGCTGAACGTCTGTACCTTGGCGGCCAACCATGGAAGATCGTGGACGTACCTGGGAAAGCGAAAGGCGTAGTAGCTACTCGGAAGATCAAGATGTACGAGACATTCATGATTGACCAAGCAGCTGTTGTGGTAGACGTAGAAGCCGAGAATGCTTTGACCGATGAGGAGAACAAGAAGTTGTTGAAGAGGGCGGTGGATCAATTGCTCGTGCCGGGTATGATTCGAGATATGAGTGCTGCGCATGCCGGAAACAGAGGCGACGCCAATGAAGGTGATGAAGAACAGGACACAGAAGGGAGATTGGAAGAAGATATCATGAAGACAAATTCTTATGGAAGTACGGTGGCTGAGGTCAGCTCGAAGGCGTTATATCCACTAATTTCAGTAAGTCACGACGTGAGGTATACGAAGTATCACGAGACTGAACGTACCAGCGAATAAACCATGCCTGCAACCCAAATTCCTTCGTTCTCTTCTCTCGCGCTGGCGTCTCAATGGCCATAAAAGCCTACCGCGATATCGAACCTGGCGAGGAAATCACCGTATCCTGTAAGATACCCACAAACTCCCCCAATTAGCCATACTGATATAACTTGGACCTCCTCCTAGGCCTCCCCTCTCCGAAACGCCAATCTTTAATAAAGCGCTGGGGTTTCAAATGCACATGCGACCTATGTAGCCTCCCTACCCAAGAACGACAGGCTTCAGATCTCCGCCGCACCGTGATCGCGCAAGCCGAGGAAAAGATCATAGAACTAGCGCAAGAGTACAAACTCACCGAAGCGATCTCTCTGGCAGTAGAATCTGTGGAGATGATCAAGGAAGAGGGGATTTGGTCCATGTTGACTGATGAGTACGCCATGTTGGCGATGCTATGGTTGGAGAAGGGGGATAAGGGGAAGGCGGAAATGTACGGTAAGAAGACGCATAGGCTGTTGGCAGACCTGGGATTCTTGGGTATTGGAGAGGAGAGGGAGGCGTGGAATTTGGAGACGCTGTTGACGAACATTGGAGGGCTGGGTGGTATGGGGAAGGCATGGAAGAAGGGCCCGTTGAGAGGCTGAGAGCAACCGTGGTTAGAGCAGCATCATTGCTTGAAGATTAGCTGTAAGTAGCAAAACAGAGGTAAGTGTTTTTGGTGCCTAGATGTTAGACAACTACACACTCCCGTACTTTCTCCTGTAGTTGCCAGTCGTATCATTCGGTCCCAGTGCACCTTTCTCAGTCCAACGTTCCACGCTACATAAACGGCCTTGCGCAGGCGGCGCTGGACTTTCGCCATGCTCAACCATGGGGTAGTGGAGGGCGACTCTTTGCGATAAAGCAACGTGTATCTCCTCTGGCGACTTGTCTGCACATGCTCGCGTGCTCAGATACGAAATTGGGTATAATGGCATGTTCTCTTTACGGCCCATGAAGTCGTTGGCGAGAGGTGCAGCGCGCGACATGATGATGTACGCTGCGACTATGCATGCGGGGATGGTGATCCAGCCTAAACTGTTGAAGCACTGAAAAGGCAGCAACAGTATGTATAACCAGGTGACTTGAGCTATAGCGATGGAGTATGCTAGCGGAAGGGGTGTGTTCAAGATTCTCTCGGTGCCGCACGATGCCTCGTCCATGATTGTTAGTGAGTCGAGGGTCTGGGTTTGATAAATGCTGTAATCTCTCAGTGTACCCGTGTCGTATAGGACTTTGATATAGGCGGAGAGGTGAGATAGGATTTCGAGGGGTAGGTCTCCAAGAGGGACGGCCGATTTCTTGACGTGTCTGCGTGGGTTTGGTGTTGCCATCGGTATGCCGAGGAGCTGGCAAGCCCACCTGAGAGCGCTCGGAGGGTCGGGCGCGGGCATATTTGCTCCTTGCGCGAACGTGTCCAGATGGCCAACTAAGTGCTTGAGATCCTCGTAGTGTGTTCCTGGCTCGAAACGCAATTTGTGCTTCAATGCGACAGCAAAAGCCACGATCAGGTTCAAGCAGCTGACCTTGCCGAGCAGATCTTGCTTTCCCAGTTCAGCATCGAAGCCATGTCTCTCTTCCACGTGTATCCAAACCAAACGCGCCAGTATATGCGATGCGAGTCGAAGACGTCCCCAAAGTTGTCGGCCTTGGAAGTATCGGTCCATAGAGGTGGAACTGCGGACGCTGAGTGCTAGACTCACAACGAAGCCCAGCACGGTAATGAAAACTTGATCGGTGCCGACTGCGTAATGTTAGTCCAGGTAAAAACATATCGAAAGAACAAAGAAACGGCTTACGGTCGTATACAAGCTTTGAGATGCAGGTAATTGCAGTGGCCCAACCACCCACAAGCAGAATTGGAATGACGAGTTTAGGTGTGATGCTACCATGAAGTCGCAACATCATTGGTAGTTTTGAGTGATGGCTTAGGTCGCGTGGCCCCATCTGTTCTTCTCAGCATGATGGCCAGGTTTGTGCCGCCCAACCCTCTCCATCGGTGACGTACAAAGTACCCATCGCTCGACAAAGGCGGCATCGCATTTCACTGGACAAGGTGAGCAACAGGGATGATATGAATAGCGGCAGAGCGTAGGTAGGTAGATCTCGAAAAAATTCGGATAAGGAAGAAGCAGTGCGGGCTTATAGTGACATGGTCACGACATTGCTCGGACAATGTGATGGGTTTCCACCTGTTGCAGTAGCAGGTACGAGTGATGCGTCGTTACCTGCCCTCTCCTATCGTTCTTTGCCCTAATTTAGGAAGCGTTACCTACCCTGGACCCCATCATGTCCCGAGTTCATTGAGGTTTGACGCGTCGTTTGGAGCATCTTTCTTACGACGATAGATGCAGAGGCATCATAGATTCATACTACAGGTGTGGATGTCATGACGTGTTCGTGAGTGTTCAGACGCAGCACATTATGTCGTGAATGGCTCGTGGTCTGCTTCGTGGATGAGGCGGATCATTTAAGGTGTCGCTGTTGTTAAGGTAGTGTTGTGAGAAGTATCGCTGCTAGCCGAGAGGACCGCCTCGCGTCAGGAGAATGAAATGACGTCATGCGCGTAAGAAGCGCGTCAATCTGCGATCTCCGTCAACCTGACGCGACAAGTCAATACAGCCGGCAAGACAAGTTTCCACAACCTTGAGCAGCCTTTCAGCGATACATCCGCGCAAAAATGCGGCCCATCATATCTTCTGGGCGTATCCCCCAGTCCGCAGAATCATGAGCGTACGGCTCACCACGCTCGGTTTGAGAATTACCCACATTTCACGGTTCCCTATGCATTGGTCGCTGTGCTGAAAGCCGCTGTCCAGGAAATTCGATCTCGAAGCCGCGCCGTTACTGGAAAGGGAATAGGCCGATGGGGAATGCGACTGCGAGAACGAGTGCGAATTTGTCCGTAAGAGTCGCCGCTTCCCGTGCTGGACGTCGCCGATAACACCAAGTTTATACAAAGACGGACGAATCTGTCCATCGACACAAGGCGGCTTTATATTACGCACCTTCGTCTACGTGCGAAATGCAGGGAGACAGATTTCTAGTGGCTCTTTCCGACGCGGACAAACCACGATCACAGTCACAGGCTCGAGACATATGCCTGACCCACTGCCCGCTCCGTTCTCCAGCACACACATACATCGCGATACTCTTTCAATCTCAGAATGGGTATACCTAAGATCCTAATCATTGGCTGCGGCGCTGTTGGCCTTTCGCAAGGTTATCATCTCTCATTCGGCGCTGAGATAACATATCTGGTACGACCTGGGCGTACTTCTGCCTTCCAGTCGCCAAAGAAGCTCTACGACTACAAAGATAATGCATTGCGAATCTTTGACAACTATCGGGTCATTGAATCGCCAAACGAAGTTACTGGCGAGGACTTTTACTGCATCTTGGACACAATGGACGGATTTACAGCGCGCTCAGAAGGTGGCATGTCAACATTGAAGGCTGTGGGTGAACTGATCTGCAACCACTCAGCGACGTTTGTTGCATACAGTGCCATTGGCCTTGACATGATAGACCACTACGTCAACACGATGGGAATACAGAGAGAGCGGCTTACTTTGGTGGGAAGTATGCTCGCACATCAGCCGACAAAGAGCATCCCTCTACCCGAGTCCGCGGATGCCAACTTGGCAGCTCAAGCCGATATTCTTTACTCGTACAATCGCGGCAATTACGGCTTGATCGTCTTCAACTCACAAGCAAAGCTTACGAAAGCATTAGGCGAAGTGTATAGCCAGCGTTCCCAACGTACCGTAATACGGTACGTTTGAAGCTATCTTGGGGCACGTACGGGTCGATTTCTGGTGTTGTACGTACGGGAGGTCCAAAAAAAGCTCTAAGTACGAACCGTAACCGTAGTACGGTCGCTCGGACCACATACGGATCGTATAATTGCCTAATTAGGCAACCACTAAGCTTATTTTGTAAATTGAAGCTGCTGTAGGCGCTCGAGAAGCTGTATCGTGGTGTTGAGGATAGAGATTTCAGCCAGCGTTGTCGCCCAGGTAGCTGCTGTTGCTGGGTATATTGCTGCTGCTGCCAGCGACCTCGCTGTTGCCGGATTTGTAGCTGCTGCCTTGCTTGCTATCCCAGCGTTGTACGTGTTGTTGTAGCTTCAAAACCTCGCTTTTGACGATGCTGTGACGTAACCAGTTCTTCTGTAGTTGTAGAGCCTCTATCGTGGCCGCGCTGAGGCGGTTGCGATCGCTTGTAATCGTCCGTTTGGTGGTTGAGAAGATACGCTCACACTCACAGCTGGTAGCAGGGACAGAGAGGTAGTCGGTGGCTATCTTGAAGACTATTGGGTACTTCTGGCGTCCGATTTCAAGCCACCAGCGCCAAGGATCGTGGAGGAGAGCGAGTTGTTGTTCGCTGGCGTTCGTGAGGTCCTCACGGAGGTCGTCAAAGTACTCCTCTAGCTGGCTTGCACGCTTTTGACGCTTGTGAGACTTTGAGCCGGTGAGAAACATGAGATCAACAGCCATCGTTTGGCTGTAGAGGTCAGTGTTGCCGCCAGGTACCTTGCGACGCGGCAGCGGCAACGCTGTATCGTCGTCGTCTACCTCTGCCGCCATATAGAGCTTAAAGATCTTGATTATAGACTCCTTTGCGCGCTTTACCCAATCAGCGTACTGCTTCCAGTGGGTTTGAAACCAGGCAAGGCGTAGGGCGGGATGGAGGGCAGTTGCGACGACGTAATAGCTAATTTGGGGTTGTATAATTAGCTTTTCAAAGTACGAAATAAGCTTCTCGAGGCCGTGTTTTACAGCAGCTACAAAGTAGTCGCTGTTGTTGTTATCGTTTTCGAACCCAGCTTTGGTGGAGCTGTAGAGAGTCCACAAAGCTTGCAAGTTTGTTAAGGTTTGCCACAACGACCCAAAGCCGGACGCGCTGTTGTTACCCTCTAAGCGCTTCGTCATCTCAACAGGCGCTTGCAGAAAGTCGACAAGCTGTTGTACGCCCTCCCACTCCTCGCTAGTAATCTCGTCTTTAAGTGGGTTATAGTCCTCGTCTTGCCCTTGCGAAGGTTGTTGTTGTAGTCTGGTCATAAAGCGCGTAATCGGGTTACGAAGCTCCAGGCAA
>NW_026260208.1:0-62019 GCF_024291825.1 Alternaria postmessia | reverse complement strand
AGTTTAAGAGCTCTAAACTGAACTGACTGATAAGACGAGAGCTCTAAACTGACACTGAACTGACTGCCAAGCAATCAGTCAGTCAGTCAGTCTCATCAGTTTGGATTGATTGTTAGCAACTCTGCTTTCACGCGAGGAGCATATCCAGAGAGACTACCACAATATACGTGGAAGACTGTTGTATCGCGCAAAAGATCATCCTCTCTGTTCATTCTGCATCTTGGCTCTAGCCATTAAGTTCGGTAGGCGCCTCAAAGCCTCCTTGGTTGCAACAGCACCATGGTCCATCTTCAGTGCCAGGACGTCATAAACGACTGCTCCTGACGCGCCGAGCTCTTTTTCATGAACACGCAAACGGATTCGGACATTTCTACGCGCGTTTTTACGCGTTTTTTCGTGTTCTGTGGTTCTCTGCACGTCTTCTCGGCTTCACCACGAAAGCTCGGTTCACGTGTCTAAGTGCTCACCTGGATATTCTGAACCTTCGCTGCAGTCACTCTCCATTTTATCATCCTTTTGCAACTCTCCTTCAGTTTCGAATAACAGATTCAGCTTCTCGTCACTCTTTACAAAGGTCGCTGTTTCCACGATTATCCACTCTTTCTTCGGCCATGTAGTGGGTCGATTCGCCTATCCGTTCTGTTCTGTGTCTTCCAGGTTAGTACAATCCTGCTCTTTTCTGTTTTTGCTTTGCTTTGTTGGAGGCGTATGGGGTTTATAGCTCTACAGTGAGCTTGTCAAGATGGCGGATTCTTTCGACAAGTATTTCTTCGAGATCGCGATTGCAACACCGCTTCCCTTCATTGGAGACGGAGGCGTCGACAACGACAGCAACCTCGCGACCACAAGTTCTCATACTTGTTCTCAACTTTCTGCCGTTCCGCGGTCCTTGATGATTCGGCCCACTGTTCTTCCGTCGCCTGTTGTCAAGGAGCCGAGCAAGAAGCGTAAGCCAGATTTCAGCATCTTCGTTGACACAGATACCGCCAACGACACCTCAAGGTCTATGTCCACCCCGAAAAGGTCTAGGACGGGTATTCCGCGCACTCCGTTGAGCGACATGACTTTCTCTACTGCTTCCACGCCAGCGCCGTCTCCTCGTCTTCCTGACACCCCATTCCCCTTCTCGGCCGCCGACCCTAACTGGGAGAACATTGAGAACCACGATTCCTACATCAGAACTCCTCCCGCGACACCGCTTGGACCTCCTCCTACGCCGACAGTTCCTTCTGGCCCACCACCTCCGCTGTCCGCACGCGCCCTTCGTCCTCGCCGCGCCCGTGCTTCTTCGTCAGCGAACCTCCTTCCTCCGGTCAATATGCTGGCCTACGAGATGCTCGGTCTAAAAACTTGGAGAGTCAGCTCGGTCGGTATCAACCTCGCCTATCACAAGGCAGCAGCCACAAGCCACCCGGATAAGGCCGCTCCCCAGGAGAAGGAGTATGCAACGATAGATATGCAGCAGATCAACGCTATCAAAGAGATGCTGCTGGACACGGAGACCCGCACCAAGTACCACAGGGACGGAGTCATACCTTGGGTCATTTGAGATCCTAACGTATTGTTGTCAAGCTAATGATACGATGGCCATGGTACGACTACAGTGCTAGGTTTGTATAAGAGATGCTGGAGAATTGTTGACAGGATTTTGCCGCCTGTGGCATACCAGAAGTTCCTCAAACAGTTGATACGATGAGTATGAGCATGATGGTTAGAGGCCGGTGGTAATGATGCGAAGTTTTTCAGCGTGACGATGGGGACTAATGGGCGATGGTGGGAGTATTAAGTACCGGGGGAAGATGCTTGCTTTGTTGCGTTCACGACACCTACTTCTAGTCGCTACATCCCAAAATTCGTTATGATAGCTACGTTTTATGACGCACGACGCGCAAACGACAGCTACGAATCTTGTATGATTAGCGTATCACATTCTTTTGAAACCTCGGTTATACAATGGGACGTGGAGTGGTCTTTGCAAATTGACTCGGTTTATCAAGAAGCTCACCATTGCACTGATGATGACACATTCCTCTGACGTATTTTCGCATATCTACATCGTGATGCGTACACTCATCGTCTCTAAGGAATACCGACACTTCAACAAAGAGTAGGGCTATTGAACATGTCAATTTCGCGAATCATCTTCGGATCGATCTGCCGAACCAGGCGCATGAACCAATGTCAGCATGACTACATCATTCACCACCTTTCTACCCATATTACGCAAATCGAACACTGACAGTACAAGCCACGACAGTCAACTGAATTGAAGAATAGCCCAAGACATGGAGTAGAGTAGATACCCCCGATCCTTGAATGGAATTTTTATCTGATATACTTCATAGATCGTTATCAGGCTGGTAGCCCAAAATGCTCATCATTCGCTCGACAGAATTTTCGCGCGAAATGCAACTCCGTGTAATATGCTTCGCTAGTAACAACAACAACAACAACAACAACAACAAGTGACCTCCCATCATTCGTCCGTGGCAGCGCCAAGGAACTGCTATGGTCCGCACCTCCGCGGGGCTGAGATGACTGCTCCGCGGGGCTGAGATAGTAGCCTCGCGGCGTGTTTTAGCCACGTCTTCGCTTCGTGCGTATCGGCCGTATCGCATGTTTATTCAGTATTCCTCCGTCCTAATCCTAACGTACGAATCGGCGTTACTGACATATCCCCTAAAACTGGGACCCACACTCCAATTCACTAAATCCCTTGCGACTTCCCTTGCCGCATCGCATAAATCCACTTGCCCCGTCTCTTCACTTGTACAGAGCGCTTCGCCCACGGAAAAAGACCAGTCACATTGGAGATTTAGGCTCAAGTCCATCATCCACTCCATGCGCTCCTGCATAGCAGGTATCTGAACAACGAGCTCCCGGAACGCGGGCCAGACGATGAAGTCGACAATATTGATGTGTGGCATAAAAAGTTGGTTGGGTGTAGGGCGAAACCATTCGGGGATGGCGTTGTAGGTTTCGGGGGACGGTGATATCATCCAGCGCATGAGACACCAGAAGAGGTACATGGAGCCGAAGCATGAGAAGGTGTTACCTATGGATTGTTAGTAAGAGAATGGACTAGCGTGATGTTTTGTATCACACGTACCTTTCATGTAAACGCCATGTGTCATACCAACCGCCCATTTGGAAAGTATTCCCGAGTGGGTGTACACTTCCTTGTCCCATAGGGCTGCGATGTTCGGGTGTATCTCGATAATCTGCTCTATCGATACCCCCATGCTGATTAAACTTGTAGCTTGTTGTAGTATACTGGGTACTGCGCGTTTCAATGACCCAGGGTCCGGCATTGTATTGATGGGCAACATAGCCCACGTCGGTAGAAACAAGTTACTGATCTGAGTGTCTTGGATGTCGCCTGGGTAGTGGTTGCTTCGGATACTACTGGAGAAGGGCATATTGCCAAAGAGATTGCGGAGGTTGAGGTTTGGGTGTATTCGGATAGTGTTTACCATGGGTTGGCGACCAGCGAGATGTGTAGGGTATATCGATCGAATCGTGTTTTGTCTGTGTGGCGAAGGTCTTCGACTTCGAGACGGTCTTGTGGATGACGGCGCTGTGTTCCGCATGGTATCGAGGCTTGACGCATGCTGTAAAAGCCGTGGGTCGATCCGACTATCCTGGAGATTATCTTCATCTTCACTATCTTCTTCGGCTTCATCCCGCGCTAGAAGATAGTCATCGCGATCGAACAATGGAACTAGGAAGCTTTGTTCCTTCGCTGCATCTCCAGTAGCTGGTTGCTTCCCTTTGCCCGATGGTGCAAACGAGGACGACGAAATACTTGCAGAAGGTGACCAGCCCGCGTTCTGGCTTGTAGGTGATGCCAAAGATATAGAAGAACCCTGTCGAAACTTTGAGGCACTTTTACTCATATCAAACACCGATTCGTGACTCATACCGCTTCCAGAGGTGTCCGTAGACTCCTGGCCCAGTAAGCTGAACCCGGGTTATCAATGTGCTGTAGCCAGAGGATGCTGTGATCGAGTGATGCATACCTGGGGGGATGGCCGGATGTCGCTGGGGATGCTGTCATCGGGAGGGTCTTCGCAACGTCTTCGGGTGCTTCACCGAGTCTCAAACGAGCGAGAACAGCGGCGGCTTGGTCGTCAGTGCCCGAGCGCAGTGAGGTGACTATGCGCTTCAGATCGTCCAGCTCGCCAGTCATACTGTCTCTCTTCATAATCTTCATGCGCTCAGCTCTCGAGACGCCTTCGGCAACGTCGTATTGACATGATAGCTTGTTCTCCTTGCATCGATTGCATTGGGGTCTTGTGCCGTCACACTACACACAGGCGATCAGTAGAGTTCGAGGGGGCAACGAAATATGGGCAAAAAGCCTACCTATAGGTAGTATCACATGCTGTGAGTACCTATAGAAGAGCGCCAATCAGGAATACATGGGTCTTGGATACTTGAAAGTATCCTCCGATACTTCGCAGCACTGGTGAGCATAGTAGCATGCTTGGTAGCTATGCGAAAGACCTTCAGATGCTCCGGGGCTTGGTTATTGCGTGTAACTTGGTCTCACGTACCTTGGCCTTCCCATTTCGGCACTGCACGCACGCCACAGCAACGGCCTGTCGCTTCTTCCGCCTGTCTGATGTTGGGCGTCGCTGGCCAGGCTCGTCTGAGGCTGGTGCGATACTTTGCCATCGCTCCGAGGGATCCATGCCGTCAATGTCGAGGTAGTGGGCGAGATGGCCAAGCTCACAGAGATCCCAAAGTCGCTTGTGGAGCCGGTGGAGCCTGGGCGACGGATGTGTGAGCGTGGTCTGCAGGCCGTGTCGTTGGGCGTGGCTCGCGCTCTGGAGTTGCGCTTCCTCTGTCTGTCACCATCTACAGCGGTTTGCCACTTTCTGTCGCAATGAGAAAACTCGTCGATGCGCCACGGGCTTTCTGCCTTGGAATATCTGAACAGATCGCATTTGCGACCGAGATCGAATTTGATCGAAGGCTCGGTACAAATGGCCGACAAGAAGCTTCTCTCGGGAATGCTCCCCTGACCAATAAGATGCCATGACGCACCATCTCACGTGCTGTAGAGATCGGTCCAGAAAAAGACGTAGAAAACTGTTACTATAGGAAAGAGGCGAAGGAGAAAAGTGTAGCAGCGTGGAAACCGCGACTGCGTTCCAGACGGAAGAGGGTTGCTAGCCTCGGCGGCACATGTACGGCGGCGATCCGGGTCCAGATGTACTGCGCGCCATCGTTCAACGGGTTCCAGGCTCGCCAAATGACTAGAAGAGCCTCTAACGGCAGTTCCTGGTGTGCGAGACGACAGGGAATGATTGGACGGCATACAGCGACAGGTGTGGTGGAGTGGAGGTGGCTGTGCGTGTCGTGCTGACTCTAGTCCCCTTGCAACCGAGAAATATCTCGCATCGAAGTGTGACGTCGTGCCATCCACAGCGTCTATCAAACAACCTTCTCTTGAACTTAGCAGGAACAATATGCATATGCCAGCAAGTACGGCAGTTGAATCGGTAAAGCGTCGTCACCATCGAGCTTGCCCCGTGGGCTATCCCTCATCTCTGTATGACAATCCGACCATTGAGAAAAAAGGCAAAAGCGCATTGCGACCTGGAAGAGCTGGCGGACGAGGTTCAAATAAGCCATGCGCGATTGACGTCACTGTATGCGCTCCGGGGTTACTTGAGGGTGCCACGATGGCAAATTTAAAGCCTAGACCACCTCACTCGTCAGTTTAACGACGGAGAATGCTGCTGTTGCACGCATCGAAAAGCAGTGCGCAATCGGCAGGTCTTGATTGTGGTGACATCGCACAGAGATCGCATGATCATCAACATGAACATGTGCACATAGGGCTACGATGTTGGTGCGTTTTCGTACTACATCTCAGTCGAGGTCGGCATCTGGGCCCGAACCGCCTCATTCATCGAGTATAAGATTGGCACATTCGGTCATAGCAAATGATATGCATTAGTCTAGTAATATCGGACTAACACACTCTCCTGCTCCAAATCCATATTCCAAGAAGAGATTGTCACTAAACCTTAACGTTTCAACACGTGACTGTCGTGACGAGTTCTTCTGACCGGGCTTTAAGCTGGTTGTATCGTGTAACTATGTCAGCCACTAGAACTTCGCTAAACATGCCAATTCGCCGATGCAGTTGGATCCACCTCGGTAGACCCTGCGCCGAAGTCTCGGCCTCGGATTTCACACGCCAAGCTATTCAGAGCGACCGCTCCCGCTCCATACGAGATCCAGAAACCCTTCGACCCTTCGTAGGCTGGGAGAATAGCTGCTAAATGAGGCTCCGCGGAGGTCGTGATATGGATGCAGGGAGATGACTTCGTTACGAACTTTTGTTTGACAAAACAGCGGTCTAGACAAGTGGGTACACGGTAACAAGATGTATAAGGTAGGGTACGTTCGTATCGAATTGCAGACGGATCTAAAGAACTCCTAAACTCCTCGCTATAACAAAGGGGATCATGTTTGCTTTATCTCGTGTGGTACACTTCCGCCACTGGTGTACCAAGACAAGTAAGCAAAAGCAGTAAGTTCCGTGGTATTGAGAGCCCGTAACATCATCCCTCCACATACTTAGGCGCGATTCGATACCATCTCAACGTCCGAAACAGATGTGTCCATACTCTTACCCCGAGCAGCCCTGTTCTTGCCGATTGTGTTACCCAGTGCTGGGAAGCAGTAGCCGGGATGGAACACTGTAAGTACCAGCACACTCAACACGATCATGGCACCCTCCAGGATGATGAATTCCGTCTCTTCGCGCATGAGTTCGCTCCTCCAGCCACCGGTAAGCTCTGGGATACGGTAGACACATCGAACGTAGATGCCTAAGAAGGCAGCGATGATAGCAAAGATGAAGCAACGGAATGATGTTTTGTGGAAGAGTGTCATTGCTTCGGCGGACAGTTGGTTGCGGCGGTTGTAGGTACGGATGGCATACTCGGCGAGAAGGATGCCAAAGCAAGACAGAATGACAACCTGGAGGACGACACCTGCGACCATGAGGTTCGTTCCGATGTCTAGCAAGTCGGATCCCGGATCTGCCGTTGCAGCAATGCCACCACCGGCGCCTTGGAGAACAAGCGACAGGATATCACCTGTGATGAAGATACGGGTGTACCAGACCGGCGGCAGACGCGACCACGACTCGCCGAAGTTGATGACGATGTGTTTGAGTGTAAGGTATATTCCGGCGGAGATGAAGGCGGGCGAGATAATCAAGCAGCAAATCTGCATCTGAAAACCCGTCTCGTCGAAGGGGTTGTTGTACATGATAAGACGACCAGCGTAGCCGACTACCTCGCCCAAGCAGCCCAGGCTGAGAGCAATCTACAGGACATTAGATGCGTCTTGCTAATTAGAGAACTGACTCACCATGTAGGTCCACGTCTTGTATCTGATGCCTAGCCCAAGCTGGATGATGAGGCAAAGGACGAAAAAAGCCGTGAAGAAGGCGTTGGCGCCGAGACTAGGATAATAGCCATAGAGTGTACCTTCGACTGGACATTCAGGGCCAACCTCGGTGCACCACCAAGGAGCAGAAGGTGGGACAGTCATCGTGAAAGGGGTTTGCCGCGTGAGGAGGTCGTTGCTGTAGGGCTGCAGAAGATCTAAGGCGACTGAAGCAGAAGGATATCTGTGAGTGGCCGAGCGCGGTGCGTTGTTGTGTGATGGGGAGTTGTTGACGACGGAGGCTCGATACCTTATAACTTACAATCTGATTCACAGATGAGATGGTGTTTCGCACCATGCACCGAATCCGAACATGGCGGCGCATGTATAGCCCCAGCCTGAGGCAGTATGGGATACGCGTTATTCAGCGGTAACGTTTGCTAGTCCTATAACAGCCAAGGATGCGAAATCTATGCAGGATGCCTTCTGCTACAAGCCACCCTACCGTCATCCATCTTTCGCGAATTGGACCTGGTTTGGTCTAGCGGCATCGCTTCGGTAGCCAAGGCGTCCGAATGTGGGTATGATTGGGTGCGTCATGAACGTGGGCTGAGCAGTTGTCGACAATGGAAAATGCTTCACCGGATGCTATTGCTTACTTCCGAATCACGTCTCATTTGCATAGATTGATTGAGAGTGTATGCGGATCGAGTGTTGGACGTGGTGTTGTGCGATAACATAACCGCGCAAAGCGACACTGAGTACAGCACAGCATAAGGCAAGCGATGCGCCAGTTTCAGTAAACTCTACAGTCTATTCGCTGTGTTCTGGGATTTTAGAAGCATACGCCTTGCGCCATGCTTACATCTTGACGTGGCCTGCGGAGGAACTTTAAGGCCATCCCAGGAGATACGGTGAGTCCACTAAGCCACAAAAAGGCCAGACGAAGTCCCATTCGACAATGGAAGAATTCTGGTGTTATAATGGTGAGGTCCGATATTCTGCAGTGCTTGGTGCCTTGTCGTCCCGGTTACTCGGTCTTCGGTCGACGAACGTTTCCTGGTATGCCTCCTTGCAACAGCGCCAACCTTGCGCCGCCATCTATATCTGTGTCTGTTCCTGGCAACTGTGCTACAGCATACGGAGTCTGATACCCTTCACCTCTGCCCTCTCGTACTCAGTCGCATTAAGACAAAGTGTCCAGAGGGTTCTGTTGGGGATCCAATGAATGCGCCTGCTTTTCATCGTTATCAGATCTAGAGACTTCTCTGGATTGATCACGAACCCACAGCTGTAGCGGGGTCAGAATCACGAGATCAACGACAAATCAGAAGGTTGAATGGATGAGTTGCATCTCAGGAGTAAGGTGGCTACTGTTCGTGTTGTGGGCCAAAGCGACGGGAATCGCGAACCCGCTCGGCAATTCGACCTCCGTCTCTCCGATCTTCTCTAGCAAACACCTGTGCGTACGCATCTCGTCTCTTTTTCGCAGCACTCGCTGTCATGCCAAAGATCGAAGGATCGCGATTCACACTGACGGCGCGAACAAATCGGACACCTTGAGCACCTCAACAGAGTACGAAGGTGAACATTCTCCGGCTCGGATTCATCATGGCATTCACCGCCAGACGATGCTAGTATCGTGCAGGCCAAGGTTTCGCATCGCCCAACGAACCCAAACTCGTCGCGATGTCGACGTCGTCTATCGCATCAGTTTGAAGCACCAAGTATTCGATCGGGCTCGACAAATTCCATCGCCCAGGTACTATATACGCCATGAAGATACCTTTTCCCCATGGAACGTGATCGGCTATCTGCGCAATCGATGGTCAGGGGTTTAAAATGTTGGGGAAGACTAAGCGCTCGATAAGCCTTGTCGGATTGTTTGATTGCAGGCAGGATTGTCCGGCTTTTGCGTCGGCTATCAGACTTCTCGAACCACAAAGAAAATATGCTGGACCAGAGGATGAGCCACAAAAGCACGAGACTGCAGCATGCGCCTCCGTGGATGGCACCTGTCAACAACTCAAGAGCCAACATCAGACTGGCCGCAGGCTCCCCTGCCTCAAAGTTCCAGCGCCGCCAAGTTGTATCAAATTGCCCAACAGTACGATTGCCTTGACACCAAGGACGACCATGTACACAAACTGCACGCGAAACATTGCAATTTCATTGAAGTGTGGCGTCTGCATGGAATATGCTGTACCACATCGGCTCTCCTATAGATGTCCGAATGTCGGTACAAGGTATACCAAAGTTTCCGAGAGATCATCATCGTTTTTGCCTTAACCGCATCGAACTAACTTATTTCTAGTCTAGATGCACTAACGAAGAAGCTTCAAGATGTACGCCACTTGTGTCCTCCATCCTTTTTCAGCTGACCACGCGAGGAACAGCGTTTCGGACGAGGGTCCAAATGCTATTAGTCGCTGAATGCATGGGTTGGGCGTTTTGTTGATTCTGCGAACACCCTACGTTGACCAATAACATGATTCATCATCATCAAGCTTTTGCGCCTTCACCATGATCGAGACGATCAACACCTTCCCAGATTACCGCCCGCTAGTCACGGATAGATGGTCAAATCCCAGTCGTACCCGTGCAGTAGAATTCCTTTGCGTATGTCGAATGCTTGTGCTCAGGCACGTACTACCCCTTCTGGTAGAGTCGTCTATCTAAATGCGTTGATCTTCGCACATCATGCAAGGGTCGGGGGCTTTGCAGTATTGAATACGCGTTCATATTGGGCTACATCGATCAGGAAGTAGCTGGACCGACGACGTCAGCCGTTTCACGGGAAACCCTTCGTCGATACTTAAACTCTTCTGAACGCTGCTTCTTCAGCCTGATATCCCTCTTTGTATTACATTCGTGACTCTGCAAGCACAATGTTGGGTCTAACTCAGGCACTGCTGCTGTCGGTGTATGCTGGAGCGGCCTACGCAAAGACTGTTAGCTACGACTTCGATGTCGGCTACGTTACTGTAAGTACTCTTATCCCTAGTCATGTCCAAGGGCGATGGGCCACCGACAGTTTTCTATCACACTGCAAAACGGTACTAACTCGTTCTAGGCTGCACCTGACGGCTTCGAGAGGCAGGTCATAGGAATCAACGGCAAATGGCCTATTCCCACCATCGAATGCGATGAAGGCGATACTGTACAAGTGACAGTTCACAACAGCCTTCCAGATCAGACAACTGCTCTCCATTTCCATGGTATATGGCAAAAAGGCACCCAGGTCTATGACGGCCCCAGCGGGGTCACTCAGTGTCCCATTCGACCTGGAGGCTCTTTCACTTACACGTTCGTTGCCAACCCTGCTGGCACTCACTGGTACCATGCGCACGAGAAAGGGCAATACCCCGATGGTCTGCGAGGCAAGATGATTGTACACGACAGAGCCTGGGAGAAGAGCCTGAACATCGACGAACAGAAGTACCTTTCCATGTCAGACTGGTAAGCAAACCCAAACCTGAACATTTTCGCAAGCTTACACCATAAAGGTACCATCGCCCAATGCCAGAGATGATTGAGGAGTATATGAGCCCTTCCAATACCAACGCCGACTTTGCTTCGCCCGACTCTTTCCTCTTTGACGACACCGACAAGCCTTTCAACCTCAAGATTGCCAAGGGCAAAAGGTATCTGCTTCGTATCGTCAATACTGCTGCCGTTGCATGTGCCCGATTCCATATCGAAGGCTACACGCTCAGCGTAGTCGAAGTCGACGGTGTGCAATCACAGCCCAGGGATGCGGAAACGATCATCATTTGCGCAGGCCAGAGCTACGGTGTGATTGTGCAAGGCCAGAAGGACCCGAAAGGAGGAACCAATTGGATCGCACAAATGGACACGGACATGATGACAAAGCCTCCCCCTTCTAAACAGTCACGAACCATCATCGGAGAGATGTCCTACAAGAAGGACGTCTTCGACGAGATTGATGATGTCATCGATGATATCAGTGATGAGATAGATCACATCCTCGACGACAACTGGACTCCAGCACCCGACACTATCCTTGACGACTTCAAAGTGAAGCCACTTGACAACCAGGGACTTTTGGGACCAGTCGACAACAATATTGAGCTCACGACCAACCAGACATACTTCGAGGGCGTCGGTACCCGTACACCTCTCAACTCACAACCATGGGTTCCACCTCAAGTCCCCTCGCTCTACACTGCTTTGACAACTGGCAGCATGGATCCCGCAACATATGGTCCCGGCATCAACCCCTGGGTCGTCAAGTCCGGCCAAATCGTCCAGATTCACATGCGAAACCCACACATGTACCCCCACCCCATGCATCTTCACGGCCATATCTTCCAGGTCGTCGCCAAGGGTGTCGGAGCTTGGAACGGCGATGAGGACTTGCTTCCGGGAGTACCCGCGAAGCGTGATGGTGTCGTTGTTCCGGCTTTCGGCTACGCGGTCATTCGTTTCAAGGCTGATAACCCAGGTGTTTGGTTCTTCCATTGCCATATCGACTTCCATCTCGTTGGTGGTATGGCTGCAACCATCATTGAGTCCCCTGACAAGCTGTCTGGCTCTGTTCCCGCTGCTGGTGTCGCACTTTGCGATGCAGGAAAGAAGAAGTCGAGCGGTAACTGCGCTGGCGAGAAGGGAGAGATCTCTGCGAAGGATGCAAGCACCAAGTGCAACAATGTCTACAACACCAAAGTGCGGGGCGCTTTGATTGAGTAGTCCCTCATTGTTCCACAGAACTCTCTTCTTTGTAGAACTTTCGACATTGTAGATGACTACTTTGATATTAATTAGACTTCATATTTCATTACGTAGATATTTACTCTTTGTAATACATGTCAATGGTTCTTGCCACAACCACATCCTCCACTCTTGACACTGACCCTCTTCTTCCAACTCCAGCTTTTCTCCGGCTCAGCGATCATTCTCTTCATCTCTGCAACATCCTTATCGCCCCAACCCTTGTCCAACATGCTCATATCCACACTCAACCTTGCATATCGCACCGCCTCCCACTTCATCCCAAAACTACTGTATACCTCCGCAGCATGCTGGTATGCCGTCGCTAAGCTAGCATCTAGTCGTTCTTGCTTGTACAGACTGATAAGAAGCTCCGCTGTAGCTGGCGTAGCAGACGAAGACTCCGTCCAGTCATTCAGGATATCTGATTGGAGTGAGGCGATTTGCTCGAGACGAGCATCAGATTCAGCGGCAAGGGCGGGGTGCGCAGTGCATGTTGAACAAGAACATTTGAAGCCCCAGCTCTTTTCAAGACCGTGGATGCGTCTCGCGCGGGGTAGCTCGTTGTTGATGTATGTTATTGTTATCTCCTCACCGGGGTGAATGGGCCGGATGGCGTGGACGTAGTGAGTTAGTGTCTTCTCATCGAAAAAGTATGCAGCATTGGGTCGGCAGTCATGGTTCAGCATTGCGATTTCAGGAAACAGCGCTGATTGCGAGATGCCATCGATGGCGACTTCGAAGTTGTTGGTTGTGATGCGGTCATCAATTTCGTCGTCGTCAGGTGTGTGGCCGTGGAGCTCCCAGAACAAGGACTGAGTTGACTTGGGAAGGGTGGCTATGCCGCGGTGTAAGAGGGCTAGGCGTTCGGATTCTGGAAGCTCGTATAGGTCGGGGTCGGTGATGAGAATGGGTGTGGAAGCGAAAATCTGGTCGCCTTGATTCAGTGTCTTGTTAGCGACTAGTCCCCTTCCTTTTCCTGGAAACTCGTGCTGTTCAAATGGCGGGTTCTCGTAGCGGTTGATGTGCTCAAGTGTTTGTGGACGTTGGAAAGCATCGTGCTCTAACATGGCGTAGGCAAAGGTTTGCGCGGTGACGATGAAAATGCCCCTTCCTGATGCAAAATTCTGGTCACTGAAGACGCAGTATGGTTGATCCGGAACCTTCTCATGAGTGAAACATTCTGGCCAGAAGGTCCAAGGGAAATTTTCTGCCTGAGAAGCCAGGACACGGGCGTCTTCTAGGGAGTTTGTGGGGTGCGAGGGCTGGGTTGTGTTGGATTGGAACGTAAATGTTGATGCCGGCGAATCTCCATATGCTAAAGGCAGGCATTTGCCGTTGTCGAGTAGGTGGTTTGAAGGACAGGCATCCTTTATGAGAGGCGTCTGTGCGACGAATTCGATCTTCTCGTTGGAGAGTGCCAGAGCACCTCCAAGTAAGCTGAGGCTGATGGTAGATCTCATGATGAGATAATGTTGTTTGTAGGTGAATACAGTATTCGAACAATGCAGATATAAGAGAAGGAAAGAACGATTTGGGGTTCAGCTCCGTTCATGTACAAAAACATCTGTATGTCTTGGAAGCACACGTGAAACACGACCTGATCGTGAAGCCAGAGATGAAACGATTCAGCAAAACATGCCGCCCCCAGTCGCGTCCGACGCACTTTACCAATCTACAGAATCGATACTGCGACATTGTAGGTGTGAGGCTCCAATTCTTGTTCAAAAATAGTTACGCGTAAGGGATGATTGTCGGCGTGGCTGAGTGTACTGGCGACGAGTGTTACGAAGCCGAGGCAAACCATCAAGTGTACTAGGTAGCTGTAGTAGTCTTATAAGAACCATGCTATGCTGTTGAGAGATTACTACAAAGGCGACTGCATCTCTCTTTACTTTCCGTCTTAGTTGTGGCGATAATTGCTGGGATGGTGCACCACGGGAACGTGGGGGAAGGGGACATCCATAGGAAGGCGCGGAAGCCCTAGAGCGTTTCGAGGGTGAAACGCCAACGCGATCGCACCTCGGCAAAACCTGCCAGCCAGCCTCCATCCAATTTAGCGCGATCCTCAGCACCTGAACCTTCCGACGCGCAGTGTAGCCCAGACTGGAACTTCAAGCTGCAGAGTACTCCATCAATAACGATCAGAAGAACGAAAGTCGTTGGTATCAATACAGAATCATTACGTACATGGACTCGCTAGAACGCTCAAAAAACCGACCCTAGAACTAGCCCAAACGTCCTCATCAAGCATAAAGAAAACTCACACTAAAAACTTGGTCTTCCAGACAAACGAATACCATAGCCTAGGCAGGTCTGACCCCCTCATACAGCGTATCTAGTTTCAAGTCATCAACATCGGACTTCCACTCACTCGCACGTGGTAGGACAATGTGCCAACCACGATCTTCTGTCTCTTCCAACAGCGTTGCCGCTTTGTCTTCTGCATCCTCTCGACCTGTTGCACAGATAACGAAGGTAGTGAGGTAAAACATTACGAAGGGATACTTTGAGTTGATGCAGTGCTGGATGTAGTATTGCCATGCATTAGCAGACCAAGGACGATCGAATGCTATTGCGTGATTAGGAACGTGAAGTTAATGAGTGCAGTGCTGAGGACTTACGCATCGCATTCCAACGATATATATGGCCTTCCCAAGTGGCAAACGTCAATCCAATATTACCAAGACTCTTAATGACGGGCATGGGCCAAGCGCAATAATGCGTTTGTATCGAGCCTTTGGCCATAATACCATCGGGGCATTGTTGTTTAAAAGCTTGAGCGAAGTCTAGCAAGCAAGAGGCTGGAGGCAGAGGGAGTTCGGGTATCATGGAAGTCTGGTCGCTGTCATCGTACGGGAAGTATAGATCAAGAGCGCCGTCCGAGCCCTGCATGATCACTGGACGAGTCTGAGGCTCTTCGTACTCCTGAACTAGGCTGACGATGCCGCAGCGCTCCATGTCGTCGACGACTCTTCGGACGAAGCGATTGGAGTCCCGCGAACGGACCTCAGTTGCTGTCTTCTTTTGATAGGCTAGTATGGCGTTTCTGTCAGGAGCGTGGTGTCGGTATCGGTGGCCTTCGTACTGCACCTCGGGTGGTGCGGGGAAGCGCATGTCAGACGAGCATTCAATGGTCATCTCTTCCAGAAACATCTCTTGCACTGAGGGTGGTATGACTTCAGACACGACTCGTTTCGCTATCCGCCGAGGTGAAGGATCACCGGCGAGCATGAGCAACGTGTCTTGAACAATGTCGATCAGCTCGAATGGCATACCCGCGTCGCGATCGATGATGATGAATTGCCACGAGTCAACAACGATAGGGTCGTACATTGAGGTCTTACGCAACCGCAAATCGTTCTTAATATCTTCCAGTGTGACCAAGGTAGTCCAGTCCGGTTCAGCATCGTGCGCAAAGCTCTGCACGGAGCGCGTACGCTTTATGAATAGGTCGGCCTCGGTAGGATGGACTGTAGCATCGACATTTGTGCCTTCATAGACGACAAGATATAATCTCTTCGTTCTTCTGCGTAGCTCATCCAAGAAGTATCGGGTCTTGGGATCGCCCATAGCCATTTGCCCACAAAGGTAATTTCTTGCTTCGGTTTGTACTAGTCCTTCGTCCTTGCTGGTAGTCTTGATTGTCTTGGTGAAGTCTCCCTTAGTTGTAGGGATGAAACCAAAATAGATACCGGTGGCGCACTCGCTCAGGATGCTTGAAGTGTTGTACCAGTGCTCGCAGTACAGCCCGAGCATGAGCAACTTGCAAAGCGTAGTGTAGTCCTCAAAGTTGGAGCATATGCTCGCCACAGTCCAAGGAGTAAGCAGCGTTGGAAACCAGCGGTACCTGATGAACGTTAGCAACAGTCAATACATTCATGTGTATTACTGACAATATGTCCCAGCACGGCTTGGTCATTCGGAGACCTTCACTAGTGCTAGGCACGTCTCCTCCGAGTAGCCGAACAGTCTTCATATCACCACCAGCAAGTGTTTGCGCGCAGATCGCCGCTCGAAGATATTGCACAGCATGAGGCCTCCAGGCCTTCTCGAAGAAGTCGCAGTACATCTCTAGTTGGCTCGCTTGGCAACCGGACAAGTACTCGCCTATACTCTTCGATCTTGTTGCACGCTCAAGTGCGTCAGCCTCGCTGTCATTTAGTATCATTATCCTGAACCAGGCGCATATAATCTCGGTTCCGGTATCTCCGACGGTGTCATCTTGTATCGGGGAGTCTGATAGTTGAGAAGAGAAGCGTAAATCAGGCAGAATGCAATACAGGCGGCGGATCGCGTCGGCACACAAGTCGGTAGAGAAGTGTTTGAGAACAACTATAGTGCCGTCGTCGATGCCCTGTAGCGATCCGATTGGTATCGCAGGCTTCAGTGGAGACTGTAGTATCATGATCTGTTCTGAACAGCGGTTGTCGTAGAGGTCACCTGGCGTATCCGGTAGGAGCGTGCGATTCAGGTTTGACACTACTAAACGTCAGCGTAGGATCAGAAAGCGCTCAGCTGGTATGACACGTACTAAGAATCATGTTCGCCAAAGTTCTGACCTCTTTCTCCAACCTTGCGATCCATTCTATGAAATCTACAGTGTCAATCCCCCGAGTGTGGAACCTCTCCCTAATGCGACGACGAAGTTCGACCGCTAAACGGAGCTTGAGTACTTTCTGTTTCGCTGTGTGCGCGTCGAAGACCACAATCTTTTCGGCTGCAAGCTGGAGGTTTTCCCATCGTGTACTCAGGTCATTCTGCTCCCTGAGATGCCAGTTGCACCAGGTCTGATCCTCGCTCGATAGTTCGAGATGGCAGCGCCGTCCGTCCGTTTCTATAGCATCGCAACGACTGCCCTGAATCGCCGGCGACTCAGGTGGTTCGCATGTGTGGATGAGGTTGCGTGCTTTCTCTCTAGATCTGAACCGGCGTCTTTCGGGCTTATGGACATACAGTAGGAGACTCATCGGAAGTAACAAAGAAAGGAAAGCAAGCAGCTTTTAGATCCACTAATGCTAGCTTGTATGCATATGAACCGAATGAAATGATCAAATGAGAGAAGTAACGAAAGAATGTACAGTAGAGGAATAGTATAATGGGTCGCAGCAATGTAGCCTTACCAACAGCGCGGATGTCAGATACTAATGGTACCACGCCTCAGGCCCTGAAGGTCGGAAGATACGCTAGGCGAACACGGACGCATGTTGTAGCAATGAAATGGCGTAGGAGTCTGTGCAGGCTATTACCAACCGCCATTCTCGGACAGCTGCATCTGCATTTCTCATTCGTTGACTTCAGCGCGAAGCGGTTGAACTGGCAACCTCTTTGCAGCTTTCACTCCTGCAGTGTTTTGAAACGGCTAGCAAAGAGGCTATTTTAAGCGCTGTGGATGGCCCGCCTGATGTTGGGGGTGCGCAACGAGCAAACAGAGATATAAGTGTCGAGATAGACAGCCTTCATTGTTTGTTTATATGGGAACTATTTTGTGTTCATGTTAGATGTATCGGTCTATTCAGGAGTACACCTGATCAATGCGCATCGAGGTGAACGCGACTTCAGAACAAACACTCCCGTGTCGCGTGCTTTGGATTAGTATCGTGGAAATAAGCGAGTGGTGTTCACAGCGGGCGGGTAGATGTCTTACATCATTGGTGGCTAGCGAGAAGGCTGGGGGTTAAGCGCTCAGTCTGTCCGATCTTACTACGCCCTGTAAGTGCAACACCAACATCCATGGTTATAGCAACGCCCGTTTCTTGTATCAGGTACGCCTAACATCACAGGGCTGTGTGTGTGTGCCGTCCGCATGGTATGTAATTGCGCTCGGAAGGTCTCGCCACCAGCGCTTGTCCGTGCCGTGTGGTCACTCAACCGCCAAATACCAGTGCAAGTCACGATGCGTTTTCACCGCCTCTTCTTGTTCTTGAGGTGAAGCTTCAGGAGACACGCGCGACTCATCGGTGAGCGGGTTATCGTCACGAAGGAGTGTTGGCAATGGTTTCAGCATGCGCCGGCCAGCTAGTCCTCTCCTCGCTGTACGCGACCGTATCCTCGAGAGCTGGCTGCAGAAATGTAATGGAAGTAGCGACAAAACTGTGTTCTTTCTTGTTTTCGATGTATGTCGTGTAGACCATGGGGAGATGAACGCTGGGGAAATACGGGGAAAGGTCCGAAGCCTCCGATCCAGATCCACAGTCGGCATTTACCCATGACCCCACATTTTCGGTATACCGAAAGTAGGAATTGGGGTAGCTCTCATCCGAGGTTGCGCTCTGGTGCGATGCATGGCATCATCATGGAGTCTCTCCAAACGCTTTACACGCGGTCTCTATCCTTATTGCCGTTTCTAGTACTCCCTAAACATCACTCGAAGAACATTTCATTCCACAAAGTGACTACCTGCATCTCCAGGCACACGTAACCCCCCGCATTGCTTTACACAGCCGTGTAAAGTACATCACAACTCCCACACTATGGTGATCTCAACAGCAATCCGTATAGCGCCTACAAGGGCAGCACGCGCACTCAACCTCCTCCGCACCGTACAATATACGCATCCTCCGTCATGTCCTTGCCATTCGAATCCCAACTACCACCAATCGCCGGCTACCGTACAGCAAGCACGCCGACACCTCGCAACGCCCCTCGACCAATTCCAGCAGAAAGAATATGCTTTCGAGATGGCAGCATCGAGCATACGATTTGGGCCTGGATGTACAAAGGAAGTGGGTATGGACTTCAAGAATATGGGAAGCAAGCGCGTTATGGTCGTCACAGACCCGAACGTGCGGAAACTAGATGCCATGAAGCAGGTCATTGAAGGTCTGGAGAGGGAGGGTGTAACGTATGAGATCTTCGACAAGGTCAGGGTCGAGCCAAAGGACCATAGCATAAAAGAGGCGATCGACTTTGCGAAGCCGTGGAAACCAGATGCATACTTGGCTGTTGGTGGTGGCAGTGTTATTGACACTGCCAAATTGATGAACCTGTACACCACATTCCCCGAGGCAGACTTCCTGGACTTCGTCAACGCCCCACTCGGCAAGGGGATGCCTATTCCTTCTAAGCTTTTCCCACTCATTGCCGTACCAACAACAGCAGGAACTGGATCCGAGACTACCGGTACAGCCATCTTCGATCTGGTCTCCAAGCGCGCGAAGACAGGTATTGCTCACCGCAACTTGAAGCCTACGTTGGGTATAGTTGATCCATTGAACACACGTACCATGCCCTCTGCGGTCCATGCCTCTTCAGGTCTTGACGTACTCTGCCACTCTCTTGAATCATGGACTGCGATACCGTACTATGAGCGCACTCCGCGACCTACCAACCCCATCAACCGTCCGGCCTACCAAGGCGCGAATCCAATTTCCGACATCTTCTCTCTCAAGGCTCTGAAGGACACAGTCAAGTATTTACCTCGCGCAGTCAAAGACCCTGATGATCATGAGGCGCAATCCCAGATGTTGCTAGCTGCAACACTCGCTGGTGTTGGTTTCGGCAATGCAGGTGTGCATCTCTGCCACGGCATGTCCTACCCTATCTCAGGGCAAAATCCGGGATACAAGCATGCTGGCTATGATGTTGATCACACCATCATCCCGCATGGTGTTAGTGTTGCAGTAACTGCACCAGCAGTATTCAAGTTCACTGGCGCATCGAACCCGGAGAGACATCTGGCCGCTGCCGAGGCATTCGGTGTGGATATCTCGAATGTCAAGGCAGAGAGTGCGGGAGAGGTGTTGGGCGAGGCGCTAGCAGAATTCTTGATCAAACTCGGTGATCAACCACGCGGTCTAAAGGCGCTTGGCTTCGGAAAAGAGCATTTGGACCAGTTGGTTGAGGGCACAATTCCCCAGGCGAGAGTACTGATGTTAGCACCCAGCTTAGAGATGCAGAACGTTGATGCCGAGAGGGAGCAGTTACGGGGTTTGTTCGAGGATGCTATGGAGTACTGATCGTAGCCACGGTGACTCTGTGTCGCATACAGGGGACGTTGGCGATGTTTGAATCTGGATGCCGAGGTTTGGACGAAGACGTGAATGCATATGCAGTTGCATGACTGTAGAAAGTTTTACAGAATTCAAAATATGACGTGTCTCTGTTACATCACAGTGTTGTTCGCCATGTTGAGCTGAAACTATCTTTGAACATCCTGTACTTGAAGGCATGACAAATATTTGCTCCACAAGCCACGGGAAAGTCGACAGGGGTTCCTGTTAACCTTGGAAGTTCCATAGCTTGGGATCCAAACACCAGGCTACTTGTCTATTGCAAGTTAATCGGTATCAGGTGGCATGTTGATGGGGCTCCTCGGTGCTACTGTGGGGTTACCCATGCGCTGTGGAGGCCATGACAATCTTCTCGCTTTGGCGCAATACGATGGAGCCACGATACGTCAACGACGCTGAATGAAACCTCCTGAAGGGAGCATCTCCCGCGATCTCCCCTGGGATCGTGGCGCAGCCCGTCAAATGTCATTTCCTAGTGCAGATCGCGCTCACAACTGGAAGAGGCGCTCCCAATGTTGACGTCATGGGTCCAGCCAGACCTCTACGATGCCCTGCTTCTCTAGGATGGATGCATGTCGATCTAGATTCACACTCGGAGCTTAAATCAAACTTAAACCCCCTCCCTGGACCCTGATTTTACCCTGCAAAATAGTTTCTACCTACTACTCTAGTAGTCATCTTTGTCCCTCACTTGCATTACAACTGGACGGGCTCATTTCCGAAATAACGCGAACCCCGCCTTCAACCAACCAAATATCGCTAGCCGCGTCGGTCGAGCTCCATAACAACACCGTTCCTCTATATACGTGCGAAGACACGTTCCACAACCTCACCTTAATTACTGAGTATCGTTACACACCTACAATATGTCTGCGCCTACCTCTGCTACGAGTGAGATGCCCACGCGCAGTCTCACAAACCGATCTGCCGACGAAGATGCCATTCCAGGAGAGGATACCTCAGAGGTGAGCAGTCTAAAGCCCGATAGAAGGAATTGAACCTGACATGTCCCAGGTCACGAAGCTCTTTGCAGAGCGATTGCAAGCTTGGAAACACGCCGTTGCGTACCTCGAAGACTACGTTACCGCAACAGAGAAGACGAACCACGCACACGGCAAGGAGTATGAGCGAGTCTTGAAGGTTGGTGCAATTCACGCGATGGTGATTCTATTGCTGACGTTCGAAAGACGGTCAAGGATCCCCTGAAAGAGGGCCACCACTTCGACCAGTCGCTCGGCGGTGTTGCGGGCATGTTCGAGAACATCAGGTCCAACACCCAGGTATGCCATCTTTCCACTCAAGAACCCGATGACTCTTCTAACCATGTCAGGGTATCTCCAACCAACACTACGAGACTGCGAAGCAGCTGAAAGGCGCCGTTCTCCCCATCTTCGACCGCCTGCACACCGAGATCAAGAACAAGAGCAAGGAGCTCACAAAGGGAGCCGGCAAGGGCAGTAAGGCTGTCGACAAGGCTCGCCAGCACACCCAGAAGCACATTGAGCTTCTTGGCCAGCACACCGCAGTCTTCGACTCCCACAGCGGCAACATGAAGGCTACCGACGACCCCTACATTCTCCAACGCGGAGTTAACCACCGTCTGCACAAGCAAGTGCAGGAGGAGAACAACAACCGCCAGGACCTGATTAGTGTGCAGAACTCGTTCGCGCAATTCGAAGCCCACATCATCCAAACAATCCAGCATGGAATGGGCCAGTTCCTGCAGGTCGTCAACACCCAAGCCGAGCACACCAAGGCTGCATACTCCGACATGGTCGGCACATCCCAGCGCATCCCTCTCGACTTCGAGTGGAACGGCTTTATCCAGCGCAACAACACCGTCCTGATCGACCCTTCAGCTCCGGCCCGCAATGTCTCTGACATTAGCTTCCCCAACCAAAACCACCGCTCCACCCAGCCACTCATATCTGGCTCTCTCGAAAAGAAGGGCAAGATCATGCGCTCCTACGACACAAACTACTATGTCGTTACTCCCTCCAAGTTCCTTCACGAGTTCAAGACAGACGACGACTTCGCTAAGGACCCAGTCCCCGAACTGTCTCTCTACATCCCCGACTGCGTCATCGGTGCTGTCAACGGTCAGAAGTTCAACGTCAAGGGCAAGGACGTGTCCAAGGGCAAGATTGGTGGTGCTTTCTCCATGACACACGAGTTCGCATTCAAGGCACACACTCCACAAGCTGCAGAACAATGGTGGGACGTTATCCGCCAGGCAGCCGGTAAGGTGACCAACGAGGCACCGTCCAGCGTACCTACCAGCCCCGTCTCCGGAGATACCAGCCCTCAGAATATGTTCCCTGAAGAGAAGACGCAACCCGCTCCTATCCAAACCCAGGGTCTAGAGAAGACTGGTACTAACGTCACCGACCACGCTAGTGCGCCAGGCTCCGCTGTGCCAGGAAGTGCGACTACGGCGCCCTCTAGTGCTGTCCCAGGCGAGCCAGGAAAATACTAGTGGAACAGTCTCATGATTGCTACTTGTACATCTGAGGAAGAGGAGGTCGAAATGGAGGAAGTTGCATATTGAGTATCGCGGCTTGTTGAACATATACACATACCCCTTTGCTGTTGAATAGTACTAATACATTCTAATGCTTTTGAAATTCTTTTCATGTTGTCGTGCCTTTCTGTCTGAGGTTGTGAGCTTCTACTTGATGAGACTTTGTAGCCCTCATTGTGTTTCTCTTGTGGTCGTGCTAGATGATCAATCCCACATCTGTCGTACATTCAAGTTGACCCGTTTATTCCGCATCCACCCTCTCCATTCCTCATACAGCAAGGTTTGTCCATCTGTCCTTGCAGGCCAGTCTATTAAATACTCAGGACACGTGCCCCCTACTATCTGCGGAACACCATGCCATGCAAACCTCGACTCTCCAGTCATATATACTGCGCTTCCAGATCTCAACCTCAGCGTAACGATCTTTTTTTCGCTGCCTTCTTCTTTCTTCTTTCCCTCCTCTCCCTTTTTCGGTACTGAAGTTCCAAGAACGAAGATGGCATCACATCCCAGACTCACGCTAACCAAACCCGTCCCACTGCTTTCAGCAACATCTCTATGCACACTCAGCGTATCGCCTGGTGAGTAGAGATTTACAATCGCGGCTTCAGCTTTCGTAGACGTAAATAGAGACTCTAAGAGCTTTTTTGTATCTGGAGGGAAAGCTGGAGGTGGGGTGGCGGGGTAGCGTTTCGCAGTCCAATCATACTGGCCACCTAGAGTCGTCCATCGTAGTTTCTTGTTGAGAAGTTGTGGGATAGGCAGAGGCTTGTGAACTGTGGGGTCAAGGGGATGGGCCATGGGTGTGGGGCAAGTAGGAGGGATAGAGAAGAAGGATGACTGGGAGGATGGATACGCCAACTTGTAGTGGGTATGGATGTTTGTGAGATGAGAGGGATTAGAGAGATCGCGGTGGAGAAGGTGGGATAGCAGTGTGGATTGGACGGATGGGGGTAGGAGTGAGGGGATGATGTGGAGGCCTACTTACCTGTTACTACGAAACATGGATGGGAAACCAAAACAGAACAAAACCAAAGTAACATTTACGAAAGTGAATCTCAAAGTCTCCTACCTGGTATGTCTTCGTGTTCGTATACCGGTATCGATCTTGGTATATCCGTGTCTTGAAGTTCTACCCCATCTTCACCGGCGAACGCCTGGAAAATAGCGGTCAAGTCTTCTGCGGTGTATTCTCTGACAACGCGCACTCGGCCACTTGATGACGCGGAGGCGTCGCTCGATAGATCAATGATGTCCCCATCTAGATCCAAGTCGTTCAATTTCATCTTTTGATACTTCTTGTAGACATTGCGTATGCTGTCTGGAGGGCGTTCATGAGGATCCAAGTGATGCATTTTGGGTGAAGCCTTTCCAGTAGCAGTCTCAGGAAACCGATTGCATATGCCAAGATGATTGCCGGGCAGCGCAAGCGTTCGGTAGTAGAGGTGTAGGGATGTTTGAGAATTGTGCCAGCAGGCGTTGACTAAGCTCGCGTTTTGTGGCTGACGGGTGCGCGTTGCCCGATGCGTCAAGGGTGTTTACATCTCGAATTTCCTAACATCGACACCCTCGTTCCCTGATCCCCGCCGCACCTTCGTCCTTACCCGCACTTACTAACCACAGGTACACTTGAGCTTGCTAGAGAGGCATCCCACTGTCTTCGCCTCCACTCGCTATCTTTTGATCTCGCTGCGAAACAGCGCCCCTGCGATCTAGCTAAACACGCTTGACCGCCTGTCTCTCGTCTGAAGCATTCGCAGTCCATAGCCGCTTACAATGGAGAACTACCAGAAGCTGGAAAAGGTCGGAGAGGGTATGACATTCCCCATGAAATCTTCTTTCATCACGCGCCCTTACTCACGTCAAACCAGGAACTTACGGAGTTGTCTACAAGGCGCGCGACCTCACCACCAAAGACCAACGCATCGTCGCCCTCAAGAAGATCCGTCTCGAAGCCGAAGATGAAGGCGTCCCGTCAACCGCCATCCGTGAGATCTCCCTTCTCAAGGAGATGAACGACCCGAACATTGTCCGCCTCCTCAACATCGTACACGCCGACGGACACAAGCTATACCTCGTCTTTGAGTTCCTTGATCTGGATCTGAAGAAGTACATGGAAGCGCTACCAGTGAGCCAGGGTGGACGAGGCAAGGCGCTGCCAGAGGGCTCTGGTCTGGCGGGTCAGGCTCTGAGCATGGACGACAAGATGGTGAAGAAGTTCATGATGCAGCTGTGTCAGGGTGTGCGGTATTGCCATGCTCATCGCGTGCTGCATCGCGATCTTAAACCCCAGAACTTGCTCATCGACAAGGACTGTAATCTCAAGTTGGCTGATTTCGGTTTGGCTCGCGCATTCGGTGTCCCGCTGCGAACATACACACACGAGGTATGGACATGAGATTTTTAAACGATTTTTGATGCTTTCTAACACAAAACAGGTCGTCACGCTATGGTACCGCTCTCCAGAGATTCTGCTTGGTGGTCGTCAATACTCCACTGGTGTTGACATGTGGTCTGTGGGATGCATCTTCGCTGAGATGTGCACGCGCAAGCCCTTGTTCCCTGGTGATTCGGAGATCGACGAGATCTTCAAGATCTTCCGGTATGCAAACTCAACTCACACATTCTATTTCAGATGCTAATCGTGTCTAGTATCCTCGGCACCCCCAACGAACAAGACTGGCCCGGCGTTACCTCCTTCCCCGATTTCAAGCCCTCGTTCCCCAAGTGGGGTCGGACGGACGTCGCGAACATCGTCACCAACCTCGACGAAGTTGGTCTTGACCTCCTCGATGCACTGCTCGTATACGACCCCGCTGGTCGCATTTCAGCAAAGCAGACGGTCATCCACCCGTACTTTGGCGGTATGAATGGTGATACACGACACGAATACAGCAATGGCTACCACTAGGCTGTCCCAAGGGGACGCTACGACTGTTACGCATTTGGTGGCTGCATGATTGGTGAGCAACACGAGACGTTAGTGTCTACATGAGATTTCCCGCTTTGTTCTGGATACAAGGATTAGGGCTGTACCCCATCGGACAGCAAGCGGCGTTCCGGTCAGGATATGTTACAAAGTGCATACATGCAATACTACATACAACCACACCAAGCTGCATCAAATTTTGCATACTGTTGTGCTGAACACCTGACTCGCGATCATGTCTTTGGTGTTGCGAAATGACGTAGCGCGACATGCCCCACCTCAGCCCTACGGGACTCGTGTTGAATGCAGGAACGCGTCCACGTACCACATGTGCAGGTCCCTGACTTTACGGTCTCCTCACCACACTTGCTTTCTAGTTATTGAGCATAATGACTTCTGCCACTCCGAAATTGCTTCCCGTATCTACAGGCCCACGGCTTATCGTTTACCACCAGACTTACCACGACTCCAACGGCAACTACCACTCGCTGCTTCCGCTGCTCACCAACAACACCGGTATCACGCATGTGATTATTGCGGCCATCCACCTTAACGACGGCCCGGGAAACATAACGCTGAACGATCACGGCCCTGATGACAAGAGGTACGACCAGCTATGGGGTGAAGTGAATTGGCTACAAGGTAGCGGGGTCAAGGTGCTGGGTATGCTGGGAGGAGCAGCAAAGGGCAGCTTCGAGAAGCTTAGTGGAGAGGAAGAGAATGTACGACACAACACCTGCGAACCCATATCATGCTACAGTACATGGATGCTAACGAAGGTATCAGTTCGAAGCATACTACTCGCCCCTCCGCGACCTGATACGCCGTTACTCCCTCTCAGGCCTCGACCTCGACGTCGAAGAAGAAACCACCTTATCCACCATCACGCGCCTTATATCCCGCCTGCGCACCGACTTCGGTCCCGAGTTCGTCATAACTCTAGCTCCCGTGGCCACGGCCCTTATTCCCGACCCCAACATCCCCGCGCACCTTCGCCCTCCCCGCCCCATGCTCGCATCGGGACCGAGCCCCAATCCTCTACACCCCACTTTACCGCACCTCAGCGGGTTCAGCTATCCAGAGCTGGAGTGCAGTGTTTTTGGTAAAGAGATCAGTTGGTATAACACACAGTTTTATTGTGGCTGGGGCGATGCAGGAAGGACAGAGTGGTATGATGCAATTGTAGCGGCGGGCTGGAAGCCAGAAAAGGTGGTTCTGGGTGTTGTCACAAATCCTGGAAATGGGGCCGGACACGTTAATATACAGAAACTAGCAGATAATTGCAAGAGATTACGGCAAAAGTACGGGAATACTGGCAAAGGCTTTGGGGGTGTGATGGGATGGGAATACTTTAATGCTGGAGATTGCGAGGAAGATCTTGTTCACGTTTCGAGTCTGGAACTGGATAACGATACCGTGCAGGCTGGATGGGTCAAGGCGCTGGGCAGGGTGTTGCGCACAGAAGAAGAAAACAACACAGGGCAAAGACCATTGCAAGGTGTCACAGCTGATCAGATCCGTAGCATGGTGAGTAACCTTCCTACTGCCAGAGCAGCTTGGCCAGACGAAGAGATAGGCAAGTTGGTGGTGTTGGGGTTTTCGCGTCAAGAGGCTATTGCAGCATTGAATGCTACGGATGGAAATACGGAGATGGCAGCGGGGTTCTTGTTTGAACATTACCCGAGTTAGTTGGTGAAGGGAACATAGGATTCGTGTTGGGGGTATAGTGCATAGATACATGGAGATGTTGTAATGAATGATGGTTTTGGTGGTGCGATGTGTGATAGAGTAAATGTTCTTGTGATGCTAGGCAACCAACCCCCACGCCCTGGCGTCCTACTCAGACGGGATAAGTTACCATGTCAATCCGCAGGACCTTACGCCGATCGCAAGTGGCAGTTTATTCCATCGTTCGCAGGGCGAGACTATGTGGTTAGTTAGGCCTCAGTACGGTACAAAGCCCCTGCATAAACCACGCATAGTCGATACATCTGGTACCCTAATACGGGATACGGACAAAACGAACCGAAAGATCTGTATCAAACCCGACTCAGGTCAGACTACGCGTTCTAGAAGGACTTATTGGCGGGGTCATTGGGTGAAGATGCGGATGCTCTGCCAAATCAAGGTTAGTCTACAGACATGGATATCTTCCGGCCATCTGCCCGATTATCCCGGTGTTTTACCGATATCCGCCGTTTACGGAGGCTTGTAGCTTAGGACCTGAGAGGTGGAGAAACTACAGTAGTCTGCGCGTGATCATCATGTTATTCATTCAATTGAGGTATACAGAAGACACGATGGATGTCGCACGGAGATTCCCTGCATGTAAGGCATGAGTCAGGCTCAGTCAAGGTCACTTGCAAAACAAATTCTAGGTGACACATGCAGATGCAGATGCAGATGCAGCAAGGGTAGTTTGAACACAATGACGATAGTTTGGTATTAAGCTACCAGTAATGACAACTATGCGCGTGGGGTATTGCTTCCTCTATCCTGATATCCGCCTAACCTAATCCAACCATGAGTGGTGAAGCCAAAGAAATGTCTATATCTATATCTATACAATGTCGAAAGAAAGAAAATGCACCAATGCTATCGTGATAACCATGATCGTGACCATGAGACTAGAAAATAAAAAGAGTAGAGCAGAAGGACAACCCCCTCAACGAGCTTCAGAGATGTTCGTCGCTGACAACGTCTCTGTTCTTAGTGGAGAACGCTCCCGTATCTTCACTGGCTTTGGAACTTGCAAAAGCCCGTTTTTGCTGTTCCTCTTACAGCGACTTCGTGATGCCGAAGTTGGAGACAGGAATCTCGACGGACTTGTCGCTGATGGCGAGGTACGGGGTATATGTAGCGAACCGTTTGACGACGATGACGACGAAGCGGGGGTTGTTGGTGTGAGTGGAGTAGTGGATCGACTGCTACACAGCGAACCGGGTATTAAATCATGTTCCTCAAACTGAACCATGAAGACAACATAGAAATGGTGAAGAAGTCTGCAACAAGATGGAAGAGTATGTTACCTTCCATCATCGCTAGTCCTGATGGGGCTCCCATCCCTGGGACTCTGCCTCCTGCTGTTCATCTGTGTATTGCGATAGGTCTCCTCGTTCAGCGTATCCAGACTTCTTGCCGGACTAGGCGTCGTACCTCTACTACCACGACTCCTGGACGGAGAGCTAGGCCTTGAGGTAGCAATCTCGTAGCTCGGCAGATCCATGTCCATGCCGCCAGGGGTCCTGGAACCAGCAGGCGTACGCACAGCCGTGTTGTAGCTGGGAGTGCGGGCCAGAGCGTCCATATCGTAGTTCGATGGCGGGAGGTCGAAGTAAGCCTGCTCGCTGTCGTGTGCTGGTGTACTATCGCCAGACGAGTGTTGACGAGTAGGCTGGAAGCGATTGGGGCGGTCGCTGTGATCCATGCTAAGGTTTGCGAGGCGGTGTTGCAGAGCTGCTGCTGATGCGCCGCCACCAGGTTGGTGGAGGGCTGCATCCAGAGATGTGAGATTCTCAGATGAGCCGCGGCGACTTTGCGCATAAAAGGGTGTGTTGGCGCCACTGTTCATCATGCTGTGCATCCCACCAGGGGTCATGAAGCCGGATGGATCAATGTCGTTGTATAGAGAATCCAGTTGATGCAGGCCATATGTAGGAGGCGCATTCTGGTTGACCTCGTCCTGTATCGCTTGCTCGTTCAGGAGAGCCTGGTCAACTATCACACTCTGGTCTTCGTTCGGAGGCAGGTTCGGGGAAATGAAGAGGTGCACATGGTTCTTGACCAGCAGTTGACTAGTGTGACCTTCTGGGTTCTTGAGGTTCACGTATAACCGCAGCTTGTGCGTTAGCCGTATGTTCTCGGTGTCCACTGATTGCCGGCAGTTCTTGAGCGATTTTGGCAGATCGAGAGTCATGGAGAAGCGATGCGATTCGTCAAATAGCGCATCTGTGTCTTCTGTTCCGTCTGGGACCCTGCGCGCCGAGTTCTCTGGCATATCGCCTTCGGTCACCGCAACTTGCATGTCGTTCTGGTGACTTATCCGGCGACCAGCGTAGTCGGCAAATAATTGCCGTGACTCTATCAGCTCCATCTTGATTGTTGAGATCTCCACACCCTTGCGCAGGGGAATCAACACGAAATCAGCCGTTATGGACGTTCCGACAATGTAGTTCTTCTGTGGAACAGTAATCTTGTATGCCAATTTGTTGGCCCAGATATCCTCGTTGATTTGCTCCATGGGCATGGATTCGAGCATGTCGCGTCCGAGCGTGCGTATGACGCGGATGTGCGCCGTAGCACTGAGCTGCTTGCTCATGTACCCTCTATCCACGTGGGCCTTTAGGCTGTAAACCACCCAGTTTGTCGGTAGACCCTCAACGCTCTGGTCGAGGTTGGCAGGCATCTTGAACTTGAAATCCCACTCATGGTATCCAGCATTGAGTTTGTGCGCTTTGGTCTTGCTGCCGATGTCGACGGGAAATAGATGGAGTTCTTCGACGAGGAAGTTGGTCTTTTGGGTGATAGGCTGCGGGCTTACGGTGTTGGTCAAATGCCATCTGTTTGCAGAGAATTAGCATGCGATCGTGCAAAGGGCGTTCGTCTTCAGAAGTTGCACACAAAACCGAAGCCCACCCAAGGTACGCTATCATCAGTCTTAAGCCTTCGCAAGCAAAACACCTAACGAATACCTTCCGGGCGGTCTTTGGTATTTGGTGGTATAATTCATAAAAGCGATCCTGTTCGTAGAAAGGGGTGTTACCGTACGAGACTTTGCGGGTGCCTGTGAGTGTGATTCGCAAGCTCCTCACTGACATGGACTCTGGGTTGTTCAGAACCAGCTTTCCCCTCAACTCCGTCTCATGCGACTCGGAAGACTCTCCATAGAAGACAACGAAAGGCGACTCAGGCCTGAGAAATTGTTAATTTTCGCCATGGTGGGGTTGGACAGTAGGTAGAGCGTACTTGATCTCGAGGGTAGGCGCGGCGTTTCTGCCGAATACCCCGACACCTGGGCGAGGCATGATGTAACGAGGGTCAAGTTGGAAAATTACAAGAGAAACACAACCAGCATAACACTCTTCGAGTCGAAAAGGCGGAAGGCCAGCAGATAAGTATCAGCTGGGTCTAGTCGCAGGCTGACGTAAGGATGGGTAACAATTGGTAGGGGCAGCTCGTATGGTATGCGAATGTGAGCAAGCTGGATTGGGGCTGAGAAGAAGCGTGGGTGGGAAGTAGGGTTTAAAGTAGGTGTAGGACTTGTGTCATTCGACGGAAGGAACACCCGTCAAGGATATGCAGAGTAAGGTAAGGGCTTTGCTCAGCGCGGCCGCGTGTTGGAACCGCGTTAGATATACCAGAAAGCGTGGGATATGCGGGCAAGGGCGGCCTGCCTGCCCAAGCAGCTGCACCCTGATGAGCTCATGGGCATAAGTGGAGACGGCCTGTAGCTGCTCGCATCATTGTCTCTAGTTTAGCGCGCTTCTCTCACTTGTCTTAGAATTTTCTGGCGGCGATTAGGCGTCGCATTGGCAGAGCAGGGGGCGTCAAAGAAGGTGTTCCGATAAGCCTCCCGCGAACGGCGGCGATAGCAACGCAAGCCTCTTTTCGATTGATGTGAGTAACCTTCAGAGGGACTGCGCGCTCTCTGGGGATCATTCGGCGCAGAACTCGGACATGTTGTACAGCCCGCTCAGCAACCCAACGCCTACTGCATGTGCTACAAGGGAGGAGTCATGGAGACGTATCCAGTGTTTTGCTTGCGGCTCTCCCGAAGATCTGTGGTACCGCCAGGGCTTCTAGGGTTTCTATGTTAGCGATTGCGCCACACATGGAATGGCCGCCGCCATCTTGCATCGGCCAACCTGCAAGGGAAATTTCGAAACGATGGTGAGCTGCGATGCACCTCGCCGGTTGCACGTCAAAATGTCCATCGTCAACCAGTCCAAACTGCTCGAACCAAGGTGGCCTGACACGGAAGCATTAGGGCTGTACATGTGAGAGCGTTGCGTGTCGTTGGTGAGGGGTTTCACTATCAAAGTTTGCTATGCTATCAACGCTTGCACAATCTTTCTGCAGCCTTCACATGTCACGCTGACTTCATCTCAACACAATGACTGTCCGGTCACGCCGTCACCGTTTTACCGCCACGATGAAACCGGCACCAGCCTCTCCAACAAGCCCGCGATATGCACTCACTCTATACCTTAATCTCGGTCCGAGCGGGCACGGTCAGGAAAATCTGCGGCTAGACCTGCATTGCCGCAACTGTGGGTATCAGCAGAGCCTCATCAGAGCTACGTACACTGTACAGGCCCACAGTTGAGAGAAGCGATGCGGCTACCGCTACAAATTCCCGCACGCGCGCCGTGAGTATCCACTGACCTAGGAAGTCGTGGTCGTAAGAGACATGTTAGTTACCGGCCGGAAACACTGTCGCACTGTCGTGATTTTCACACCATGTTGCATGGTGGAGATAAGGAAACTTGATTTTGCGACGTTGTAACAATGGAGTACTGCTGTACCCGTGGTTCTAGAACAAAAGGCTCCTTCGCGCGCATGCACGTAAACGTGCATATTCCATAGGGCTGAACGTCTTGCACATGTCAGACATCGGAACATATCGGAGGTCAATCGCTCTGCTCCTAAACCAAGAGCACCTACCAAGACCTCCGATCCAACCATCACCACCATTGTCCAACTCAATCGTGCGACGACGTCTTACGCAGATCCGAATACCTCGTCCTAAGCATGGTTTCCGTTTGCGCTCGCAGACGTACTGCTGTCGTCATTCCCAGCGCCTTCTTTCGGTCGGTCCCAAGTCCTGATGTGGCCTGCAATTCAAACTGTCAGCGGTCCACTTCCTTATCTCTCATTTTTTGCCCATCGAGAACTCAACAAATGCGTGGGCGGATCCCTGGGTGGCACTAGACAAGACGGGTGTTCCTGCGCACGGCCACAGCGGCGCAGTAAAAGCCGCCCTTATCGCAGATCACATCGTTCTAAGGTACAACGTGCGCGTAACGGGTGGATATGAGGTGATTGAGACGAAAACTTTGCTGATGCCACTCACCGTTTTTACATGATGTTAGGATGCAGTCCTCTTCGAAGCCTAGCCAGCACAGTGGGTGCTCATGGACGGATTTTGCCTACGGGTAATGGCGATTAGAATTTTGATGTTGAGGTTTCAGACAAGAGGTACTTACCAGCACTGGAGGTAGCATGGCCGTGCGTGCCCGAGGCTCCACGGGATGCACTACTTCTTCTTCATCCAATATGCTGCCCGATGTAAGGTTAGAATTCGATCTCAGTCTATTGACCGAGCTTCCTGTCTGGGTGCGCTGCATCTTGAGGTTCGACGACGCGATACTACCACGCTGTCGCACAGATGCCTAAGTCAACGTCAGCCGCGACTTCTTTCGCATTCAAGAATTTGGACTCACGGCGCGCGGCCTGTGCAGCATGCCGACACTGAAGTCCCACAGCAGCAAGCGACAGTCCTCTCCTACACTGCCAATTCGGTAGTTGCGCTCGTCGCATCGCCATGGATCGAATTGCACTGCAGTCACCCATGAGTTGTGACCTTGGCAGCGTGCTACCAACATGCTGTCCTCTAGAGACCATATGGAGACGAGGTCATCCTGCCCTCCTGTGACGACATAGCGGCCGTCGGGCGACCAGCAGACGCACATCATGCCACCATAATAGCTCATGTAGTGGTGGAGCAGCTTCTCGCGAAGGAAATCCATAATTCTGAAGGACCCATCCTCGGACACAACAGCCAGATGACGTCGGTCGGGCGAGAACTCGAAAGCATTGACCTTGGACCTTGAGACTTGCCAGTAGGACACAGGGTTTGTTCTTTGGTTCTTAGAGTTGACAGACTTCTTGATGGTCAAAAGAGCTTTCAGTTTCTTCTCCCCATCAGTCAGTCCGTTCTCACTAGGCGATGTGATTTCCTCAGGCACGAACACAGCGTCCTCTTTTTCCTTGTCGTACACTACCAGGCTTCCATCCATATGCGCTGCTAGGAACAGGTTCTCGCTATTGGGTAACCACCGTATGTCCGAAACAGCTGTCGCGTTGATGACGCCGTTCTTGTTGATGCGCGCGTATTTTTGCGACATTGGCTCGTACCATATTATGTCGCCTGTTGAGAAACCCATGATGATGTCAAGATGATTTGGCCCTTTTGTGATCTGGTTTATGTCATGACACAGTGCATGCGCCTTGGTGAAGAGGATTTTGGTCATGTGCTCTTCCTTTGTAGGCGATGTCAAGTCCAGCCACTGGAATGCGCGATTGATGTTTGCGAAAGCGTACAGACCGTTGGGGTTGTGCTCTTGTAATCGCTTTGTCAGAGCCTCGTGCGGGATAACTCTGGATACGAAGGATGAATTGCTCTTAACAATATTGCTCTTCGGTTTCCGCCTCTTGGTAGGATCCTTGGAGTCCTTGCCATTGATCACCGTCAGCGCCGTATTGCCCTCTCCGAATACTGGTGTGTTCAGACCATCCAGCGGCGAGGATGCGATGCCATTAGCGCCATATGAACCAACATCGCTTGTTTGGCTGTTCGTTTCGTGCGGCGACTCCTGTATGCTTGGAGGAACTTGCGATCGGGTGCTCGTGCGCGTGCCGAATCTATAGAGCTGGGATTGCGAAGGTTGGCGGGGCGCAAGGGCAACCAGCGACAGCTTGGTACCACATGTCGGCGGAGATATCGTGGTCGCAAGGGGGTTTGGGTTGTGAACGGGGGCCTCTGAAGGATGCGGCGGGGGCGTGGCTAGGTGGAGGTCGTCGCGCAGCACATAGGTACCTTTCATAGCGTTAGTGAAGACAGTAAGGACAGGGCTAGGGGCTCATGAATTACCTTCTCCCACGACGAGCTGATATTCAGGCCCGGTGGGATGGGTGATGCTGTTGTTGGTCTCGATAAGCTGGCCCGGCTGCGCGCCCGGGTAGCCTCCGACGGGATAGCGCGGTGGAGGAGGGAGGACGCTGTACACTGATCAGTCAAGCTTCACATGCGGGTGGTGGAGCATGATAGGGCTGCGATTGGTGGGCGACTGGCGGTCAGCACGTAGATAGGACAGGTACTCACAACATAGCTGCTGCAGTGTAATCGGTCGCGAGCTAACGGCTGTGAATCGGTGAATCGGATTGATCCGGGCTGGTGGAGTCCCTGGAGTGGTGCCTGGCTAGAGACGACAGGGTAGATTAAGACATTAGTACTGGCCGGGAGAGGCAGGATACGTCAATTTGAGCGCGCGGAGAAGGAAGCTTGTGGCCGCGGCAGTAGCTGGGTGCTGGGATGGAAGCGCGGGCCATGGAACCAGCGGGAGGGAACTGGGGAAGTGGAAAGCGGAGACGGACGCCTTACGGCTCCGTGCACAGGTCAAGAATGTTCAAAGTGGCAGCTTTCATCCCGTTGTTCGTTGGTGGAGATGCTTCGACATGGGTTCGGTCCATCTGCAGGGCCGCCTTCCAACGGTCGAGCAGGCATCGCACCTTCCCAGCGACCAATCTTGCGGGGCCCGCTGGCGGGGAAGCTGCGATCGTCTCCCACGTGTGCCAAGCCTTTTGACAGCACTGGAGCCACTGGTGCATTGCTCTGACCACCGGAGTAATTGGATTGAGATGCACAACGTTCCACAATTCTAGACGACAGCCAGAGCCGAGTCTAGAGAGTCTCCCCTGCATCACCTCCCTCACAGCGACCAGCCCGCCTCACGATGCAATAACACGCGGCAGGGAAATGGCGACCGGTATGTGGAGTTCCCCTCCCGATTACACGTCTACGCCAACTAACACGCACAGTACGGATCTGTCTTTGCGGCGACGATGGTGTCGGCAAGAGCTCCATCATCACGTCTCTCGTCAAGGATGTCTTCGTCACAGCCAAGATCCAACCCGTCCTACCACAGGTCACCCTACCGCCCACGCTCGGAACGCCTGACAATGTCACCACCACCATCGTCGATACTTCCGCCCTCCCCCACGAACGACACACTCTCCGTACAGAACTCCGAAAATCCAACGTAATCCTCCTTGTATACTCGGACCATTACAGCTATGAGAGGGTTGCCTTGTTTTGGATGCCCTACTTCCGCTCGCTGGGCGTCAACGTGCCAGTGGTGCTATGCGCGAACAAATCCGATATCGCTTCAAACGGCACGACGTCGCAAGTAGTGTCGGAGGAGATGCTGCCAGTCATGAATGAGTTCAAGGAAATCGACTCCTGCATACGGACGAGCGCCAAAGACCACCACAACATCAACGAGGTCTTCTTCCTCTGTCAAAAGGCCGTCACCCACCCGATAGCACCCCTGTACGACTCCAAAGAGAATGTACTGAAGCCGGCGGCTATCTCTGCATTACAGCGCGTCTTCCATCTATGCGACACAGACAAGGACGGATATTGGAATGACCAGGAGATACACGACTTTCAGATCAAATGCTTCGAGAAGCCACTGGGCGACGATGACCTGGCAAACATAAAGAGGTCGATGGAGCGGTTTGCTCCTGGTCTGACCGGCGAATATGGCATGGACGAGAAAGGCTTCCTGCTGTTGAACAAAATCTTTGCGGAGAAGGGTCGGCACGAAACCATCTGGATTATACTGAGGAAGTTCCACTACACTGATAGTCTCAGTCTCCAGGACACGTTCCTCCACCCCAAGTTTGATGTTCCTCAATTCTCATCGGCCGAGTTGAGCCCCGCTGGCTACCGCTTCTTTGTGGACCTATTTTTGAAGTTCGATATGGATAATGACGGAGGACTCAATGATAGAGAGCTTGCCAATCTGTTCGCACCCACCCCAGGCATGCCAACATCATGGGTAGACTCTGCATTCCCGTCGTGTACAGTGCGCAACGAAGCAGGGTACATCACGCTACAAGGTTGGCTCGCGCAGTGGAGCATGACTACTTTTGAAGAACCCAAAACGACTCTCGCGTACCTAGCATATCTCGGATTTGAAAGCGGCGAACGTGGGGGGACGACCAGCGCACTTAAAGTGACCAAAGCGAGGAAACGAAGGAAGAAGCCTGGACGAGTCGAACGTAACGTCTTCTTGTGTTACGTGCTTGGGTCGAGTGGGAGTGGAAAGAGCTCATTGCTGTCTGCTTTCCTTCAACGACCGTTCAGCCACACGTACCATCCCACCATAAAACCGCGCTCAGCTGTCAATAGCGTTGAACTCAAAGGCGGTAAACAATGCTATTTGATTCTAGAGGAGCTCGGCGAACTCGAACCCGCGATTCTAGAAAACCAGGCCAAGCTAGATGCGTGTGATTTGTTGTGCTACACATACGATTCGAGCGATCCCACTAGCTTTGCGCATATCGTCGAGTTGCGGAAAAAGTATCCTCACCTTGATCAACTACCAGCGGTATATACAGCCCTGAAGGCAGATCGGGACAAGACGATGCAGCGGTGCGAGCAACAGCCCGACGAATACACCAGCGCTCTGAGGATGGCGCCGCCTCTACACGTCAGCACGACGTGGAACAGTATCTCGGAGCTGTTCGTCCACGTAAGTACTACTCCCGTAAGTTTACCTCGCTGAGCTAACGTCGTATAGCTAGCCGAAAGCGCTACCTATCCATCGACGGCTTTTCCCAAACAGGAAGAAGACGAATATGACTATCTCAACCTTTACTTAGCGCTCGGTGCCGTTACCTGTGCAGTAGGTTGCGCCATGTTCGTCTGGAGACGCAGCAGCGCGTCCTCCTGAGGCTAGGGGCCAAGGCATGAATTTGAATTGTTTGCTTCTTGTATATACCATGGCAGCACACCACTTCTACCCCTAACTAGACTTGTCGCAATTCAAAAACACACCCTTCTCGGAAATGATGGCAATGCGATATTCACGATAATGGCGGAGGGTCAGCGCTTAAGCATGACATCACCTTGGCGTGCGGCGGCTGCGTTGTACAGCAGACAAGTCTCAGTGGCACGAGCGAATGAATAGACGCAGGGACATTTACCCCTGGCGCTACGGCCTGGCGGGTTAGGCGGCCATATGTGGATAGATGATATCGGTGAATTAGCATAGGATCACGATGGTGGGTAAGTAGTGTCGGAGGCGATGTGTATAGTGACAGCTCGCTTGACAATGGTGTGGGCTAGGAGCTCTCTGCTACAAGTTACATAGGCTGGTAGCCTGACAATACCCCGGGGATCTGCGAGTAGTCTGAGACGGCTATTATTGTCTGTCGCCACGCATGGTATCGCGGGTAGTTGCAACCTGGGCATTTGCTTGCCTGCCTGCTTGCTTGCTTGCTGCAAGAAGCCTGAGGACGCTGGTGTAGGGATTGTTTTTGTCGTAGAACGTTGAAACGGTCCATTCTTCTTTTTTGACCAGACCCTGATGTACATGTTCCCAACTCAACAGGGCGGGTTAAAGTGGCATGGTGGTCCAAGCAGTTTGGATGAGGGCGGCTGCTGGGCTCAGAAACACATGTTCCAATGGTGATGCTCCCTTTTTGTGGCGGAGTGCTGGTCGCGCCCGACTCGTGCGTCCTCTCGGGCTGACTTGAGGCTAGTGAGGTTCCGCGTTAGTCCCTAGACACGGTGCTTGCAGTTGTCAAGCAGCACCTCTACGCATTCTCTCTTCCTGTTGTAATGGTCGCTTTCATTGTTAATCCTACGCTGCATGTCAAAGCCCTCTCGCCCGCCAGCCGCCCGCCCTTGGATGATCCACGAGCCTCGGCGCCCTAAGCAAGCCGTGGCAATTGTGCCAACCCGCACCTCCGCATTCCTCGCAAATGGTGAGTTGGCCTCGCGCATGTCCTGAAGCCCGCGTGCAGGCGCATACTGGGTGGGAGTAGGAAGACTGCCAGGGAACCACCATTGTTTGGTTTCTCTGCGGCATTCTCCCGGCAAACGCCCGCGGCGCCAACCCAACCTCCAAGGAGCCCCCAAGCTGACCAAGTCTCGTACCCCACAGGCAACCGACCGAGCACGAGAGCTAGACCGGCTATATCAAATGCGAAACCCTCCCCGTCGGGGGCATGCGCCGCAGATATCCATCAGCGATGACAGCCACCACGTCACAGAGGCCATAGGTGACATGTACGGCGGAGATAGCGACACCGAGTCGAACCGACGCAGCCTGCGACCCCTAAGCTTCATTCCCAGCCCCAACGGCGACTCGATCCAGTCCTTTGGCGCCTTCGAGGCCTTTGACCCCTTCCCCAGCGCTCCGCCCGCAAGATCCCCGCTGCGTCCCCAGCTGTCCTTCGAGAAGCCAGCAACGCCGACGAGCCCAAATGGCAGCACCAACATGCCCCAGAAGCGGGCTTCTATCGGCCGAAACCCCTCAAATGGCGGCGAGATATCCCCTCCGCTGTCTCGCTCAAACTCCAACACGGCGTCGCACCAGTTCCCGCTCAACAACCTCGACTACGAAAACAGCCCTGCAGGTCTTGCCCAGGAATTGAGCAACCTGCAGGCCATACGGAGGATGTCAATGGGCGTTAACAATGCCGATCCTGATCTACCTTCGTTCCAATCCGCCAACTCACCGCCCTCTCCTCCCGCCGTGTCTGAGGAAGATGAATCAAAACTGTTCTGGGTGCCCGCACGTTTGCACCCCGAACTAGCCCCTATGGAATTCAAGACTTTTATCGAGGACAAGATCGACAGGACGAGACGACGTTCAGGAGACTCGGATTCACTATCGCCCGACGGTGCCATGGGACGTCAGGGCTCAGGTGGAGGTTTACGGCGCAAGAAGTCTATGCTTTCCAGGCAAATCGATACCGGTAGTGGCTACAAAGATGGTGCTGAGAGGCTGGAACGGAAACGCTCCGGTACGCAGTCCAGCGGCGGCCTGTCCAATCTTCAAGAGCTCGAGCACATACAGGAGGACCCGGTGGCCTTGATAAGACGTATGAGCATCGACCACAAGGCTATTGCTGGAGAAGGGGAGGAGGGTGTAGATGGGATGCCAATCGTACCAGGCAGTAAAATGCGTGGTTTGGGGACGCTGAAGAGGTCAACACATACTACTTATAGGCGAGGCAGTCTACGCAAAGGTGGTCCGGCCCTCTCACGTCGGCTTGTCTCTGGCCGACAGGCAGAAACTGATACAGAAGACTCGCCGTCTACCTCCCCTGTACATTCTACTGAAAGCATACCTGAAGTCCCGCCTCTCCCAGGACTTGCGCGCGTTCAGTCTGAACCCGTCAATGGCGCATTCGAGGGATCGTCCAACAACTTCTCGCGGCCACAAGCAAATCGAGCATCTCCCAGCTATGGTGGAGAAAGACCCGGCTCATCGGAGGAACATCCCAGGTCAGCTTCTACTGAGCCTATGACACAGGACCGAACTTCGCCTCAGCCTCGGCAGTTCCATTCGAGGATCGCCTCGAACGGTCGAACGACAGCACCTTTGCCCGGCTATACCCCTCCACCACAGCAGGTACCCCAAATCATCGAGACACCACCGCCACAGGAGCAGAACAGGACACCTCAGTTTACGCTACCGGAACGTCACTCTTCCCGCCAGCCACCGCCTCAATCCCAGCAACAGCCTGCTGGTCCCCGTCATTATCCTCAGCCTCAGCAGCAGCCTCCGCAACAACAGCGCCAGCCTCAGCCTCAAGCAGGTCGCCCAAATCGCCATGCACAAGCCGCCCAGAACTCCCCTATCAAGCCCGCGCAATCTTTTGATGATTTAGTAGCCCAGCCTTCCGCGATGCCTGGCCAGAACAACAGAGTAGACTCGTTGTCCATTATCCCAAATGCGCCAGAAGACAAGAAGTCCGACGGGAAATCCAAAGACAAGAAAGACAGCTCAGAAGGCGGCCCAAGGAAGACGAGCTGGGGTTGGTTTGGCGGTGATAAAGAAAAAGAAAAAGACAAAAAGGGTGGAAAAGACGCAGAGAAAGAAAAAGACAAGAAGGTCAAGAACAAGCTCAGCAAGCCTCAGGAAAAGGGTCACGATGATACAAGACTGGACCTCCTGCAAACGTCGATACAAGGTGGTGGTCGTGGTCGTGAAAGCGTCGTGTTGGATCGAGAAAGTATCAAGCTAGAAGAGGAGCGGAAGAAAGAGAGCGCCAGAAAGACGTCTAGCGAAGGCAAGAAAGAGAAGGAGCCTGGACTACTATCCTCTATCTTCGGAGGAGGAAAGAAGAAGGGCGAGAAGGAGTCGTCTCACAAGAAGAACGCCTCACGCGGACTATCGCCTGAGCCCCCGCCACGCATCTTGAAGCCCGATATCGATTACAACTGGACCCGATTCTCAATCCTCGAAGAACGTGCTATATACCGCATGGCTCACATCAAGCTCGCGAACCCTCGTCGCGAACTCTATTCTCAGGTCTTATTGAGCAACTTCATGTACTCATACCTCGCGAAAGTCCAACAAATGCACCCGCAGATCTCCATTGGTAACTCCAAACAAGCGAAGCAAGCTCAACAGGCTCAGCAACAGCAACAAGCTGCGCAGCAGAAGAAGGAGCAGCAACAGCAGCAAGCCGCTCAACAAGCTCAACAACAGCAATCGCAGCCTGAGGAGTTTGCTCAGTATCAGCGATACCAGCAGGTAAGTCCTCGTTAAAAGCAAGTTTATTCGGAAGAGATGCTAACAAAGATACCAGCAACAGCAGCAGCAGCAGCAGCAGCAGCAGCAGCAGCAGCAGCAGCAGCAGCAGCAGCAGCAACATGAGCAACAATCAGAGAAATCCAATGAATGGCCAAGCGTACATCAACAACAAGCGAACGGGGCGCTACAACATCAGCAACAAAATGGACAGCACCAGCAACAACAGCACCAACAGCATCAAAGAGGCGCGTCGCAGGGTAATCAATATAACCAGAATCCTCGCGATTCTCATCATTCTAATTATAGTGCGAATGGAGGCAGCGGTGGATATAGCGTTGCAAACACACAGAATTATCTGGGTCAGTCGGGCAAAGGAGGAGGGGGCTATGCTAATCATTCGGATTCTGATCAGAGTCAGAGGGCTGATGATGATATGTGGTAGAACTGGTAGTGTCATCGAAAGCTACAGGGCGAGCATGGTTATTAAGCCCCGGCTTTTCCACTATCTGAACTACGCTTCTTTCTATTCCATCTTCCCTGTTTAGCTCCTGGACCGTTTTTCTCTTATCTTTCAAATGTATATTTACTGCTGGTACGTTTTATTGTCTAATCTCGCTCCGGATTATTTGGGGCGTCTGGGGAATTTGGCTGAGAATAGATAGATGGCAGTGACGAGATGGGATGGGACAACGTCTGACGGTCGTAAGATGCCAAGATGTAGATAGGGAATCACATCTGATGTAGTTTGTTCAAAACTAACAGCCATGTCATACGTACACTGATAGCAGCGCCACACCGGTCCTCTTGCCTTCTATTCTACTAGGTACAATACCTGCCAATGTAATACTTCTAGCGTCTTCAAGAAACGGTAGTACAAAGAGCCTTGTTTGTCTGAGTTGCAAACGATGCAAAGAGATAGGGTAGTGGGAGTGTATTTATAAGAGCGGAGTAAGGGTTATTCGTTCATTCACTCGTCCACTAAGCTCTTATAACAGTCAAGTAAGCCACCAAGGATAACAACTTTAGAATGTCGAAATCCGGAAACAACAAACGCCGCGAGTCCAAGCAACGCCACGAGACACGCCAGGACGATCTGGAGGAGAATGATCATGAGGCAGCGAAAGTAGGGGGCATGAACGCAGATTCGGATGAAGACTCGACGATGACAGAGCCTCTATCAGACGAAGAAGAGCAGGAAGATGTCGAGGATGAGGCATCAACAGATGGGGTGGCAGATGGGCTAGATCAAGAAGTACCTCAGGCATTGCAAGAAGAAGACCGTCTAGTACGCCAGCTCGAGGGCTTTGATGGTATAGACGGAGAGCAAGAGAACAGGCAGACTGATACCAATATCAGCAGCAATGGAGGTGACAGCGGAGACGACGGTGAGGATACCACTGAGCCTGCCACTGCTCCTGTTTCATCTGAGGCTCATCAACGAGCACAAGCACTTGCGGCCATTAGGAAAAACTGGAACATCGAACACGTTCACGACATCCTGACTGAAGAGACATGGCTGACAGGGCCGCTCAAACTCCAACACGTCAGCGACGACACTTGGGAATTAGCAACTCTTCTTAAATTCCAGCAGCTGTCGGAACAGACGAAAGCTATGAACAAGAAGATGAAGGAGCAGTTCGTTCTATTCTGGGATAAAAGGAGGCACACGGGAGGAAATCGGAAGATTGGTAGAACGGTACATACTCGGCAAGGACTGACTACTTGCTAAGACGTTTACAAGAACAACGAAGAGGAGCGCGGAATGGAGAGCTGGCTACTACTGGGCAGCGTGAACAGGACATGCGAGGAGGGGATGCAGAACAAGAGGGAGGAGACAGTGATGATAAAGAGAACGGAGAGGGTAATGGGGGTGACGTGGATGGCAATGCTGAAGGCAACGGAGACAGATAGGTTTGTGGAAAGTAGAATAGTAGAAGCACATACGCTTGTTGCAACGCCGAAGAGATATCTTAACTGCAAAACATTTAGAGTTGGCAAAGTAGTAAAAATCCTACAACTAGAATGCACGTCAGGGGTTAGCAAATCTAGGATGACGTGAAAACTAAGTTGACATTCATATCATTCCTCTTAGGAAGCAGTAAGCTCTACAGCTAATTCATGACCGACATTTGCATACTCAAGTGCAGCTGTCATAATAGCGCTATGCAACTACGCTTCGCTTGGAACAATTCTTGCGTATAGTCATAAAATGAACAAATCTTTCCACATGCTATACCCGGTCCTCACCAGCCTCGCAAGAAGCGCGTTTCGTATTCTGATCAAAAAGTATTCCCTTTATCAGCGGCGCGGAAGTCCAGTCATATCGCAATCTTCCATCTCTTCAGACAGCGGAGTATTCATGCCGCCGCCCAAGGAAGCACTCGAGTAGCAAGTGCTAGAGCCGGCGTTGGAAACGGAGGTGGTGGAGGAGGTGTTGTCGCCAGCGTACTTCTGTTGTAGGTCTCGGAGGATCTTTTGACCTTGTAGAAGCGAGTCTCGCTGACCGACTAGTTCCTTGCGTTGGTTGTAGCGCTGGGGTGATTCAGCAAGGAGGCGAACGGCGTTGTTATAACCTGAAATACGGTGTTAGTAAGATGCTTAGCGGGACAGGGAGCAGGATCTTACCTTCGCTGCCGTCATTGAGACCCAGTCCGTTCTCAAGCTCATCACGGAGCTGCGTACGTAGTTGCTTGAAGAATTTGGACTCAATGCGCATGCAGACGGCATCGTGGAAACGGCGCGCTGCTAGCATATAGTAGGTTGTGACTTGCGCTACAACACTGAGCTCTACCACGTATGGCTCATGGTTTAATACCTCCATTACCCTAGCGTCCTTCTTCAACTTCTCTTCCTCTTGCGCAGTGACTGGTCTACCTATCTGCTGGTGCCTTTCACGCTTGTAGATGTGGAGGCGCGCCTTAAATCGATGTTGGCGGTAACAATCTAGAACAGCTTCCTTCTCCTGTTCAAAGATCTCGTCATGAAAGATGTAAGGTCCCTCCCTCTCGTCATTGAGACTCTCGTCGGCCATTGTAGTGCGCTGCTGGTTGAAGTTGAGGCTTACCATCTGGTCAACAATCTGCCAGGCAGTTCGGTAGAAAGTCGATCCCTCATATTTAGAGAAGTGCTTGTGGAACCATACTTTGATCTGGTCAGCAATCTGACCTTCAAGCATGTTGAAGAAGTTATCAAGCGGCTTTTCCCAATGTTCAAGTGTTCTGAGCATCATATTGTCAACAACACGAGGCTCAATCTGTCCTGGTATCCTGCTTTGTGAATTTTCCGCGAGGTGTTGTGTGACCTGGTCGAGAGGAAAGTTCTTCCTGAATTCACTGAGGTCTGAACCTGGACCCGCTGATTTTGGTAGACCTCGACGGCTGGGTATCTTCGCTGGCGAGGGACCTGGAGTCTCAAGCTTTCGCTTCTTCGTGGGCGTTTCGGGGTTAATGCTCATTGGTGTGCTGAGAGGAGCATCTTCTTCATCTCCTCCTCCTTCTTCATCATCATCGTCAACAGCAATGGCTTTGCTGACCGAGCTGCCAGGTTGCGCTTTGAGCACATCCATGTAGACAGTCACATCTCGATCTCCGCGCGTAGACATGGTAGGCTTCATGCTTACCAGAGCGTCGAAGAATGACTTCTGTAGCGCCTTCCAATTGTTGCGCCATGTCTTACAGGGAAACTCAGCCTCTATTTCCCTGCGGACATGTTGCGAGAAGTCGAGCACAACGTCCGTAATCATCCGGGCAGCATTGTGAGTTGGTGGATCTGGAAATTGCTGAAGATCAGTGAGTACCTGTTCAAGCCTGGCATTGATCTCCTGGTCGATTATGGGGAGCTTCTTAGTAATTTGCTCCGCGAGCTTTCCAGAAAGAAATCGTTGCAGGTTCAGAGTACCAAAGCAATGACGGTAGTCTCTAAAGTCTGTCGCCCAAGGCTCTCCGTTGGAGAAGAATTCCTGCTCTCGTATTCGAGCCTGCTGATGGGTGAGACCTTGGTTAATCTCGCCTTGGTCTAGGTTCTTGACGACGAAGTATCCATGTCCCAGTGCGAAGCGCTGTTGGTCAAACACTGCCTTAAGCTTCTCGTAGCGGGACCCTGCCGGTAAGCGGTCCGGTTTGGTGAGCACACCTAGAGATGTTAGCGACGAAGATAACAGGAGGCATTATACTTACCAACACACCGATCTGTGGCGTTGAGTTTCCGCGCAATTCCACCAGCAGTCGAGTTCGCGATGTCGTTCTCTAGTGAGCAAGTCACTAGGATGAGGGCCTCCGGATCCTTGACATAGTCCGTCACTAGGTCGTGAACAAAATCAACTAGGAATCCTGTTTCCGGAGACTCTGCCTGGCCAATTATGCCCGGCAAGTCATAAAAGCTCAGTGCAGGAAGATCGGGACGTGAGATTGCGATGACTACGACGTTTGGACTGAATTCACAGCTGTGATAGTCTCCAAGCGCGCTAATGGGCGCCTTGAGGAACACGTTGTAATCCATCATAGGGTTTATAATCGCTGTCTGAGCGCGTGCGATAAGCTCTTCGAGTTGGCGGGGGTCTTCTGTGGATGCGAAGTGTGTATCGCTAGGCTTGGGCATTTGCACCCATCCTGGAAATCGTCCGTCATGTCCTCGACTCTTTTTACTGTCATAGCCAAAGCTTCGGCGCAGACTGACTGTCGCGCTCCAGCCGGCACGAGCGTTCTCAGCAGACTCCAACTTGATGAAAAGCGGGCACCTAGTGCACGTATCGGTCGAGCGAGGGGTCTTGATGCCTGATATTGCTTCAATTACTGATGATTTCCCTGTGGATTGCTCGCCTTGAAAATCGTGTTAGTAAGATAAAGGCCGAACGCCATGCGACACAACTTACCCAAAACAATGCACTTCGGCAAAGGGATCTCTAACCTCTGCAGGCCCAGTCCTTCTAGCCGACTGATGGTTGCTATGGCATCCTTTACGTGGATACCAAGCAGGTCAATCTCACTAGAGGTGGGTGCATTGGGAGTTTGCGGGGTATCTGATTTTTTGTCAGTCACTTAGATACAGTTTTTCAACACGAAGCTTACCGTCCTGACCAACTAAATGCAGCGGTTCCAGGCCCTCACTCAGACGCGATACGTCGTCGCGGTCAGACAGACGCTCTGGTTCTCGCAGAGGTATGTGAGGGTTTCCTTCCATGAGCGCGGCTGCAAGTGTATCCTCGCTGGACGAGAGCGGCTGTTTGACTACACCATTGCGCGTACGACCCCGAGTGGCGCCTGCCATACTTTCGAGCTTGTGTGATTGATTCTGGTAATACAGTTGGACGGGTGAGTGGAGGTAGTATCAAAGTTAATAGCGAGGACACGCGCGCCAAGACTCCGCGTGAATCAAGTAATTCGCGGTGACACAGATGCCTAGAGCGGGGTTGGAGGGCAAAATGCAGAAACGATTAGGTGAGCGAAGAAGGTTGTGGACAAGACATAAGACAGGTGAACGCAGGTCAAGTACCCCAATTGGGACGGTGAACGCTGATTGTGTGACACATTCCAGTGCAGCGGTGAGGAAGATGGCATGAATGTAGAAGAGAGTGGTGATTTATACACTAATGATACGATAAAGAAAACAGACGATAGAGACATGGTGAGAGTAAGGGTGCCTAAACTTGTTGGACAGGCTGATGGATGCATTGCACAAGAGAAGTAGAAAAGAGAAAGATTCGTCAGCCGCATCTTACACTGTTGTCACCAGCGCTGAATACTCACAAAATGATCATCTAATATCTCGAACAGCTGGACCAAGTCTCGAGGCGTCTTTGTAGTTAAAATCGTTGTTCATTCCGCATATAACAGCCGCGTGCGATGCCCATCGCTCCAACGGGTAAGTTATAGCTGCATCCTTCGACATTTCTGCTACAGATAGGTAGTCATACATAAGACAGTATGCAGACACAAGTCGACAAAGACCGGGCATTGCACGGTGATTCGGATGGTGAAGGATGAGGCATGCCAGGAGGTTTGATGGCAGACGATGGTTGCAGCGGCCCCGAAGATTCGCCGCTAGCGCCAAAGGAGCAAGGGTCCTCAAGAAATTCCATCGAAGCGCATCGTCACCGGTGGCTATCGTCCGACCACAAGCTCGCCCACACCACCCTACCGTCGCCCTCGGAACCGCCCAAAACACATCTCTCACCTTAATAATACATGATGGATCATTCGCGCGATCCTTGTCCCTGGGTCATTCTCAATGACTTTGGTGGTGCCTTTGCCATGGGCGTATGTCCCCTCAGGCGCAGTGTCTTCAACCCATTACTAACTGTGGGCTAGGCTGTTGGAGGAGCAGTATGGCACGGCGTAAAAGGCGTAAGTATGGTCTCGGTGTCTTGAAGAAGTGCGCTTACAAGCCTGCAGTTCCGTAATTCACCCTACGGCGAGCGACGCATCGGTGCCATCACAGCCATCAAGGCCCGCGCCCCCGTTCTCGGCGGCAACTTCGGTGTTTGGGGAGGACTTTTCAACACATACGACTGCGCAGTCAAGGGAATACGGAAGAAGGAAGACCCATGGAATGCCATCATCGCAGGATTCTTCACCGGCGGATCGCTCGCAGTACGAGGAGGCTACAGGTCGATGCGAAACGGAGCGATATCCTGTGCTATCTTGCTGGCTGTTATTGAGGGCGTATCAATTGGCTTCAACCGCATGATGGCCGACAACACAAGGCTCGATGCACCCCCACCACCACCGAGCGATGTCGGTGCAGGATCTGGCGGCGGCGGCATGGCTGTGGCCGCGTAAAACACTTTCGATTCACGACTTATACCTGTTCGGAGCGAACCGCTATAACGCCAGGGATGGGCAGCAGCATGTCTGGGCAAGCGGTGTTTTTGGGATGTTTGGCATATACCGCAGGCAGGTTTCGGCAGCGGGCGGCGTTCACACTCTCCTCAGCTTTGTGCTATATCTGTATCATACACGCGACACGACTTGTACAACATCTGGAGGCGTCTCTAGAAGAAAACATGAGTGTGCGGAATTCAGAAGATACGACACATCTCAATGTTCATCAGCTATTGCGCATCTACTCTATTGAATCCGAGCTTACCGCAATAGTTCAAACTCAGATCCAGACTAAAATGACTCAATGACATCATCAGGCCCACCCATCAGCAAACAAAATCTCGAGTTTCCCCAGGCTGGCGGCATTCTGCGGCTCTTGAGACATTTCCAATGCCTCAAGCGCTAGGGCATACGCGTGGAGAAGCCGCTCAAGGTAGTCAGCTATAGCTGCAGATTGAGCCTAGCCCCTACTAGTCAGAGTGGCTGACGAGAACGCATTGACCGCCCTTCTACCTCGAATTACTGCAACTTGCCGTCCTTTCTGCTATTGTGACACAAGACCACGATGCTGCTTCTACGCGCCCTATCATCGCAAGACCCATCTCATTCATCTCACATTTCCCGGGCCCGCTGCTCGTTAATTCGATAATACCGAGCACATCTCCAAAGGCTTCCGCTTTTGAACGCAATAATGGCACCACGAAGAAGGAAGCAACTCTACGAGGACGTTCAAACCATCATGCTTAATTGGGACATTACATCTTTCGATAAATGTTTACCGAAGACTCTATGTCCCAACCACAACCAGGAGTGGAGGGAATGGAGTAATGAATTCATGGGACTATTGAGTTCAATTGCATCAACACCCAACACTACCCATCCGGACTTTAAGAAGAGATTGAGGAAAACCATACAGATACGCAAAGAGAAGGATAGCTCTGCTATTGGCAGCAAGGAAGTGGATTTGAAAACCGTTTTGGAAGAATATAGAAGTGAGGCTGAGAAGACAAGCGCTGATACGGCGCACCCTGGACCGAGTTCACAAGAGAAGCCTGTCAACCGCACTGCTCATCGAGCAAGCATTCAGATTCCCAAAACACCAATAAATCAGGAAGATGAGGACGAGGATGAAGAAGAAGAAGGATCTTCCGAACCCCTCGCCGGCGGAAAATACCAATACCTTAACGGCGTCAAACCCGTCAAGGTAGACTTGAATCCCGAAGCATCTGCTGCAAAAAAGCCTACACGGCCACAACCAGCAACGAGAGGTAAACGACGAAAAGCAGATGAAGAACCAGTGTCAGATACTCTTGCAGCAGAACTCCCAAGTCAGATCCACCAAGACCCAGATCCTCGGGCACCAGATGATACTGGTTTTCTTTCGGATCTTGATGGTGATGGGATGGATTTGGGAGGAAGAAAAAGGAAGAAGCGGTTATCGAGACTCCAACAACAAAGAGTCAGAGAGCCGCATTGGCAGATGGAGATAGATGATACTGCTGTTGATGTCCCGGATCTAGACGATAGTCTTGACACTCCAACCGTTCGTAGAGAGGTCAAAGTACCTTCGAATGTTGGTGGAGGAGACGTAGAAGATTCGTTTACGGGCAACAAGGAAGATGTGGCCATGAAGAACACAGAGGACATGCCTGTTTCGGGTGCGGAAGACTCACCTGTTCATACTGGACAGGATGTCATTATGAACGATGGAGAGGACGTGGAATTGGAATTGGAGAATTTACCTGGAATACCGGAGAATGCGACGGTCGCGGAGAGAAAGGAAATGGAAGAGTTGAGATTGAAGATGGAGCAACGGGTGTGGAGAATCAAGGTACTGAGGATCAAAGAAAGGGAGCGTGGTGGTAGCGAGATGACTGAGCAAGACGAAAACAGTGGGAGTGCGGAGAACGATGTGGCGAGCAACGGTAGAGTGTTAAGAAAACGAAGGGGGAAGTAGAAGTTGAACACCTCGATGGCTTCAGTGAGAGAACTCACGATGCAGGTGAGTGTGGCACACAGCTTCCGAGCAACGTCGACACGATCTGCCAGTAAGACTGTTATTCACGGTGAAAGAAGCTTTGGGTTCGCCGATGGGTTGTCTAAAAAAGCACAATACCCAGGTCTGTAGTGGGATGAGGGAACGGCTCAACCGAACGATCTAACGACTGTATTCGACATGTACATCTACTGACGAGTCTCATCGTGGTTTGACAAGATGATCAACATATATCTCATGATCATGTAAATGGCATGTTCAAGTCATTTTCCCTTACAACTTCGCTATCTCTCTCTTCAGGATGGGGTCAACCCACTTCTCCCACCCCTCTTGTACACCACCTTTCTGCCACGCCTTCTGATTGATAGGCAGCTGTTCGACCCAGCGCATGATATTCTCGTACACGTTGCCGTCATACATACCCAATGCGCTGCAAAGACTTGCGTCAGAGAAGTCCCATGCGTCTGTCAATGCGATTGCTTCCGGCAGAAGCTGATCGAGCAAGCCGTTGACTAGTGAGCGGATGAGATCGAGTTGCGTCGTTGTGAGATGTGGAGAATCCGCATAGGCTGTCTCGACAAAAGACAGGGCGTCGACTGTTCGTGGGTTTATAATGGTGGAGAGGGCGAAGAGCGAGCGCGTTCGGTTCAGTACAGTGCGAAGGCTGGACGATGTGGTATCAGGAAGACTTGAGATAGTGTCAATGAAGGATCTAAGAATGAAGTACTCAGTGTGAGCTCGTGAGGCGGAGATCAGCAGCATCATATGCTCATTCCATGCATCCGCAGGCAACTTGCTGGAAGCTCGGATAGCTGAATGTGCTTTGACGACCAGACGATGTGCTCGGTCGCGGTAGATTGTAAGCTGTACTTCTGGATCGAGAAACTGCGTTCCGAATGCGCTGCATACAATGTTGGGATCTTCAACATCAGCCAGGTATTGCACCTGCGGCTCGATTGGCTCGCCATCTTGTAAACGGTCGAGTTGCTTCAGTAGGTGTCGTCCAACCTGCTGCCAGAGAACATAATTCTCGCCCTCAAACGTCGCACCGCCTGTGAGAGCACCGACGATATCCGGGAGGCCGGATATAGACATATATCCATGGCCACCACATAGTTTGCGCGCGTCTTCAGCACTGTCGGCAGCCTCTGACGTAACGTATGCCTTCATACCCGCAGTCAGTGCGTGAACAGATGGCAAGAGAGAATGGTCGTTCTTGCTCTGCATCTCACGGAGTTCGTCGTACTGGTCATCGCAGATCCGCGAACCAAAAAACATTGCATACGTCTTAGCTATCATGCTCATAAGACGGAAATGTTGGTGCTTGTACTGGAAAATGCTCGCTTCGGTGTTCAGCGCATCGGCAGGACCAAGACCCTGTTGTCGCACAACGGAATATCGTGTCGCAATCGTCAATGCTTGCGCTAGTTGTACGGTAAAGATACCAGGCATCCTGCCCCGAACAAGCAGCATGACCGAGTATGAGAGCTTGGCGCGAAGGGGGTCTTTAGTGAATGTGCCCTCGCGTGCGAGCTGACTGTGCGCTATGAGCATCTGCGATCGAGGTATGCGAACTTGGTCAAAAGAGGCGAAGCCATTTTCTGCTTCATTGTAGCTGCTATGTTGTTAGATTCGCAGCGCTTGTCATCTCATACGATCAGGTTACTTACCCGAGCTTCAAGCCAACGTCACCCATTTTGATACCAGGCATTGGCTTGCCATCCTCCATCGATCAAAGTTGCACAAGGAAGACATGCGGACCCTGATCCTGACCACCGGCAATAAGTCTTGCCATGACTGCGTCGTGTGTGGTCGAGAAGCCCAGTCCAGCAGGCCAAAACTTCGTTGATGAAATTGTTGGCGAATGAACGACGAACTCATCGCTATCAGGGTCGAAGGTCGCAGTGGTTTCGATGCCTCGCACGAAAGAACCATGGCCAAGTTCAGTTTGCGAATATGTACCGAGTATCCTGCCGGATCGAGCCAGCGGAAGCCACCGTGCCTTTTGTTCTTCTGTGCCGTTGTATTCCATTGCAGGCTCAAACAGAACAGCTTTGTGACCGAAGGGACTATCAGCCGTTAGTTTGACAACCTAGTGCTATTCATGGTTTGAACTACCTTGCATTTACGAGGTTGTATCGAGGAGTGACCCATACAAAGTGTTCATGGTTATGCTCGAGCATATCATCAAGATATGCTTTTCCCATCCCGAGACCTTGCTCAAACAGATCCTCGCGTGAGGTTTCTGAGTAGCATCGCGGAAGTTTCGTACTATCGTAAATGCCGAGTGCTTTCTCAACACGCTTGAAAGCAGCTCGCCGCTCCTCAACAATACGTTCGCTGGCAAGAGGATTAGTAAAGAGACAGCAAAGACCTTGTGTATCGAACATACTTTCCCCAGAGTAGACATGTCAGCTCGAACGTATCAATGGAGCCGGACGCTCTTGCTTTCTGCATCAGCGTAGTCTGCATGTTCTTCACCATGTCGACTGTTATCACTTAGGAAGAGTCTGTAGAATAAGAAGAGAGTGATGTGATTGTTCTATGTGAGAGGGAGGAAACCCTGAGCTATATAGTAGGAGGGGTGACGGTATTGAATGACTGTGAAAGCAAACGTGATAGGTATCCAAACCAACGGAATCTGGACCTTCAAAGGCAGATAGACGGGAGTCGATTGCTAAACTGGCCAAAGCAACACCTCCTATAATCAGACGTACACGATGGGCTTTCTATATCCATGATGATCTGCTTTCCACGAATCTGCCGCGGATCCTTCGCTATCCATCCGCCGTCGAGTCAGATGCTATCAAAGTGCTGGTTCGTTATTCGATGAATGTGAATCACAACTGTGCCTCCGTGACGCAGGCATCTCGGGCAGAAATGGCTATTGGATGCATCTCCAGGGTGCTATCTCCAGAATACGTATGTATGGTCCTTATGTTCGTTCGATGCGACATACTGACTTCCGTTTAGCGTACAGATGATACCGGTCGTTTAGTAGATCAGATGATCCCTTGAACTCCTCCTTAACAGCTCAGACCTGTTCGACCCAAAATGAACAAACCCCATAAGTTCGAGCATATTCGTTGGGTTTTTCGCATCAAAAATATAGCTAAGCATGTGAGTGATATCATGGCTGTCCTAATAGATGTGCTCGGGGTCACTATCCGTCTAGGCAATGCCGCCAAAATTCGGGATTGAAGGACATGGGCCGTATCTATACCTAAGGGCGGCCCTTGGTGGCGTTGCCGCGTGGAAAACGTCTTCATATCCGAGTATTTTGTCGAATCACATGTCTCCGGTGCTTGGAATGGATGTTTCCTGCGACAGTTTCTTGGGAGTTAACGCGATATGCGATGGTATTCGACAAGTCTGCTTCTTGAGGACGAAGGTGTGACAATCAATGGTCCTCTCGTTCTGCAGCCCTGTGCCATATTCTGACGAACTCGTGCTGCGAAGATTGGCATAGCATGGGTGGTCCATCTCTTATTCAATTGTAGAAAGAAGGTGGCGCATTGTCTAGAGCTGAGGCGGCATCAACTCGTTATCCTGGATGGATGCACTCCACTTCAACGTCTAGGTTACACGCACCATTATGCGAGCTGGTACATCTCGATACTAGGCGCTATGAGATCGGAACGCGGTATCGTGAACTTATGATATGCCATCTCGGCTGCAGAAGTATGGTGAACAATGTACATTCAGTCCACAGTCGTGGTGTGCTGCGACGCGGAGGACCTCGGGGGGTTGGAAGCGCCAGGTCATACGCGGTTAGCTTGCCATGCAACTCGCCGAGGCGACACGTGCGGAAACAACTGCCGCGTATTTTCACCAAACTGGCCCCTCGCACGCTCTGCAACACCAACGGTCATCGCGTTGCTTCCCGGTTTTGTCTGTTATAAGCTCGGCCATATACTTTTCGGCCACATATACTTCTCGGCCACCCCACCACAACGCGTTACTCTGAATTTGGCGCTCTATACTGTCAACGCCACACACTCAACATGGATCCCCGAGAAGTTGCTTTTAATAATGCTATTCGCGATCTTAATGCTGGTATTTTTAGAAGCCAGCGACAGGCCGCGCAGGCGTACGGAGTTCCCCGATCGTCGCTTCAAGAGCGCATGAAGGGCCGCCAACCACACGCGATAGCTCATCAACAGCAGCAGCGATTAACTCCAGAACAAGAGGCCTTTCTAGTAGACTGGATACTCGATGAGGACTCACGCGCACAACCTCCCTCCCATCCACGCGTACGAGAAATGGCCACCCGGCTCCTCCGCATGAACGGCGACCACGAGCCTCTCGGGCAACTATGGATACCCCATTTCATCGCCCGCAACCCACGCGTCGCCTCTATAGTCGGCCGAACGATCGAGAGCGCACGGACTACGGCAGCTAGCTATGAGACTATTCGAGCATTTCTTGAGCTGTTTGAGCGTACTCGAATAGAGCTAGGCATACAGTATGAGGATATATGGAATATGGATGAGACTGGAGTTGCACTAGGGGTATGTACGAACTCCCAAGTGGTTGCCAGTTCTTCAAAGAAGAAGGCTTATATCAAATCTCCAGAGAATCGTGAGTGGGTATCAATTATTGAGACCATCTCAGCCGTCGGCGTTAAACTTCAATGCCTAGTTATCTTTAAGGGCAAACATCTACAATCAACGTGGTTGCCCGCACAAGGCACACCTGATTGGCTCTACACAACGTTAGAGAATGGATGGACATCAAACTTAATTGGATATGAATGGTTGCGGCGTATCTTTATACCAAACACTTCACCATCCTCTAGCGGCTATCGTCTACTTGTACTCGATGGCCATGGCTCCCATATACCGATCGACTTCATGTGGCTCTGCAAGGTGAACAAGATCCACCTCCTATACCTTCCGCCTCACGCCTCACACCTGCTTCAGCCGCTGGATCTTGCTCCTTTCTCAGTACTCAAGAGCAGGTACCGTAATGAGATCCAAGCTCTCTCTGCCCTTGATAACGCAGCACCTATTAAGAAGGAGCGCTTTGTTGTGTCATACAACAAGGCAAGAGAAGAAGCTCTGTCAGATCGTGTAATACGAGCTGGTTGGAGGGCTTCTGGTCTCTGCCCATACAACCCAGGCCTTGTACTGCTATCATCCCAAGTAACTGGCCGACCAGTTACTCCTCCACCTACTAGCCAGGCGTCAGCTACCCTAGAGTTAATATTCACTACACCTCGGAGCTCACAAGCCTTATATAAGGCTCAAAAACAGCTAGAGTTGTCAGAATCCCTCTCACGAAGCACCCGGCTTGTGCTTGGCAAGGCAGGTAAGGCTATTACAGAAGCCAATACTAGGGCAGCTCAGCTTGAGGCTGAAAATCAACGACTTAAATATCAACTACATAGTACTACAGTCACACGCGTAAGAAAGCGAGTTCAAGTTAATCCAAATTAGAGGTTTAGTAACGTTGAGAGTATTAAGGCTGCTATTGACCGAGCAGCAGCTCAACAGGCTCAACAGGCAAGCACTTCACCAGAGAATAAGGCTCAAAAAGCAGCAGAAGCAGCAGCAGCACGTACTCTCAACTCTATGTGTACTGAGTGGCAAATATAATCGTTGTTGTTGACCAAAATCGCGACTTTGTATTGTGTGGCTGCTTTGATTGGGTGGCCGAGAAGTATATGTGGCCGAAAAGTATATGGCCGAGCTTATGCCTCATCCCTGGTTCGTTAGAAATTTCCCTCAAAACCTCCGAGGATCATCGGCGACGCGTGTAAGCCAAGGCTGTTCAGACATCTTGCATACGGCCTGCATGTAATCAGCTACTCATCACGAACAACAGCTGGTTGAGGCCACGAGCGCTTAGACTTGATGGGTGCCATTGAGTGCCAACAAGCAGTCTGCTCAAGCTTCTTTGGCATTCTTAATCATCAATTTCATGCGGGGCGTGTCGTATCCATAACTTTCTCCGGCTTTTGCCCTTTCTCGGATTTCGGACTTAACGACTATTGGTTCTAGACGCGTTGTACCCTCCAGGGTTTTCTGACAGCTCTTTGATATCCATCATGATGACGTAGTAGTGTATCTCTGCTTGTCGCTTCTGCGGAGCTTGCGGCATTTCCATTCGTGGATCTGGGTAAATCACATGCGTACAGGGGTTGCCTGCAGCACGCATCGTGGTAGGGTAGTATAGCCCATGATTAAGAATCAGTCACCTTGAGGTCATGACATGTCGCACAGGTACTGGCGTTATCAACCCACAGTGCGGGACTTACCTTCATTTGTAAAGGGTCGTATCCCAAACTTCATCCTAAATCGAAATCCTCCAACTCCATACCCTAATCATGGCGCCCGCCGAACCAAACGCAAAGCCTTTTGAGCTTTTGACCACTGAAGAGCCGGATTTCCCGGAAGAGCGAGAAGGATGGAAAGGATATATCGAGTGGGAGCGATACCCAGAAAAAAAGAAGAAGGCGGCAGAAATTCTAGCGAAATATGACTTTCCTGTACCTCCCGAATTCCAGATGAAGCCGTTACCCGACACCAATCCAGTCTTAGAGGGCGTGCGATGGAAATACTACCACTACGCTTTGGGTAAAACGACCAGGGATCTTCCAGCCATTTCATGGGAGTACGTCAAGAAAGAGAAGAGCGATGACATGATTCATGTCCTGCAATTCCCTTACAACGGAGAGCCGCAACGAAAGCGCCTGGTCGAGAATGAGATTACTCCCAACAAAGACCACTTTATTCGGAACCATGGAGGTGTTCCTGAGATTGATCCAGAGAAGTACTTCTTTGAGGTTGAAGGTCTCGTCAACACGCCAAAGAAGATCACCTTGAAAGAGCTTCAAGATGAGAGCAAGTTCCCGCGTATGGAGACTTGCGTTACTCTGCAGTGCAGTGGTACCCGGCGTATCGAACAAATTCACGACTACCCAGGAGACGGAGATGAACTCATCAACGCGCCTTGGGGAGAAGGCGCCATCGGAACTGCCCGTTACGTAGGCGTCAGTCTCAAGAAGGTTCTCAAGTACTGTGGGCTGAAGCCGGAAGGAAAGCACGTGGAGTTCTTTGGCGCCGATACCTACTTCAAGAAGGGCCAGGTGTACAATTACGCTGTCTCGGTGCCGACTCGCAAGGTGAAGGTCAACGAAGTTATGCTCGCTTGGGAGATGAACGGGGAGCCACTGCCTGCCATCCATGGTTTCCCACTTCGCGTTGTCGTGATGGGCTACATCGGTGCCAGGAGCTGCAAATGGCTAACCCGCATCAATGTCATCGATGCACCTTCCATGGCTCCTGTGCAGATGAAGGAGTACCTATACTACACCCCACAGAACGGCAAGCAGAACGTCACGTACAGTAACGGTTTCAGCATCCAAACTATGCCTGTTGCCAGCGCAATCATGACGCCTGTCGACAAGGACGTCATTGTTCATGATGGAAAGATCCGTATGACCGGTTGGGCATACAGCGGCAGTGGTTGGCCCGAACGAGTCGAAGTGAGTAATGACGGAGGCGGCGTGTGGTATGAAGTACCATACGAGAACTTGAGCAAGAAGTACTACCACGCCTGGCGCACATGGTGGATCGACATCCCCGTCGATGCGGAAGGATGGCTGTAAGTCTCGCACGCCTAAATGTTTGCTGAATAACACTAATGATGATTAGCGAGTTCTGCGTTCGTTGCTGGGATGATGCTTTGAACACACAACCAACCTTTGTGCGGAGCGCATGGAACTGGGATCTTCACGTAACATCGTCTTGCCAGTAAGTGTTTCTCATCTGAGTGCCTTTGAATGTTTTCAAGCATATGACGCTAACGATTCTGGCAGCCGTGTAAAGCTTTACAGTGTCAACACGACCAAGCCGGCTACTCAGAAACGTCTCAAGCAACTTGAAGATCACGGAGCTTCACTATTGCCCATCACCAGACCTTTACCGTTTGACCTCCAGTCGGATGAAGAATACCTGGAGGAGATGAAGAAGATGGGAGGTCGTGATCCGGAAGAGTAAGCTGATGTAAGACGGTTGCTTGTCTTTGGCCGCTAAGCGGGATGGGTATCGAGCTAGACTTGATATGCGAACTAGACTACAATATATAGTATGGCTAACTAACTAGCCAAGTAAGACATATTAATATAATGAAGATATTCCTCGGTCCTCGAAAGACAACCATGATGAGTGGGGGACCAATCAAGTGGATGCAGGCTAAACAGCAGCATTTCGCCACTCCATACTAACAGTCTATCTGGTCCTTGTCGGTCTCAGACTGCATGCAGTCAGTGAACGGGTGAGGCCTAATCCCGCGGATCGAGTTTAGTTAGTGATGGATTGCGGCGCGGTTAAGACATGGCCCCACCACGGCCACGAGCGAGAACACCATCTTGACAGCAACTCTCACGCCGTTCTGGATTTATGACAATCTGCACTGCGATCATTGTATGTATGGTAAGCTTACAAGGCGGTTTCTTATAATGAAGATAACAGAGTTGATGGATTCGCAACCATATCCTAGCAATACCAATACCACTGTCGAATGTGCCTCGCCACATCAATACATGTTGCATGAGAAGCGCTGCTCCTGCATTGCAGTGCAGTAGACCTGCAGAAGTCATCGGAGTTCGCGAAGAAAAGGCAGGAGCGGGCGGATGGTTCAAATCTCAGTGGATTATGTGGAGTATGAACTGAACTGTGTCTGCCCATGTCAACCGTGTGACAGCCGCAAGCGCCCGGGGCCGTGAATCTTGCTTCCCACGTGGTCGCTATTGGATAGATTCGAAGGATCTATAGCATATCGATTCTTCCGCCGGTAGCAAACTAGGTCGAAGGCTTGATGGAGCTTAGAGTACCCAGGTGAGTCGTGACTGCTCGAGCCGCTATAAGTATCGTGTAGGTATTGCGATAGATCATGGGGCAACTTCAACACTTTCACCTTCTGTTTGCTATAACTTCTCTTCCTCTTATACAAGATGCAGTTGTTAACTCGTGTCTTCGTCCTTGCTGCTGCTGTAGTCCCATTCGTTGCTCAGGCAGCACCACTTGCAGCTCGCTCTCCCGAAGATGTAAACGCAGAACGATACATCGTTCAACTCATACCAGGCGTCGATATCGAATCGGTTGCTGCTCACCATGAGAAGGTTCGCAGTATCAGGCGCAGAGATGATGTCAACCTGACCGCAAGCATCGACCAAGAGTACGACTTCGGAGATTTCAAAGGTTACACAGGATCGTTTGACCCTGCTGTCATCGCTGAGTTAGAGGCTTTACCTGAAGTTCTCATCGTGGAGAGGGACTCCATGATGTTTCCATCTGCTCTCGTAACACGTAAGTATTTTATGTACTCTGACAGGCATAAGAATGCCTCATTCCTGAGGGAGCAGTGGTAACAACTCCTAGAGAACAGCGCACCATGGGGTCTTGGACGAATCTCATCTAGGAGTAAAGGAGCCACCAGCTACATATACGACTCAACCGCTGGTGCAGGTACCTACTCATACGTGGTTGATAGCGGGATTCGTACAACCCATGCCGAATTCGAAGGCCGTGCCTCCTGGGGGTACAACGCCATCGACACCGTCAATGCTGATGCCTTCGGTCATGGCACCTTCGTGGCCGGCGTCATCGGTGCGAAGACCTACGGTGTTGCTAAGAAGACAAATCTCATTGCGGTTAAGGTCTTTTCTGGTGATGGGGGCGCACCTACATCCACTGTACTGAGTGGTCTGAACTGGGCAGTGAACGATATCATCACCAAAGGCCGACAGACTTCTGCTGTGATCAACATGTCGATCGGTGGGGGAGCATCTTCAATATACGACAACGTCGCAACTTCACTAGCTAACCAAGGCATATTGCTTGTCGTCTCTGCGGGCAACGAAAACCAGTTGGCGGAGAATTTTTCGCCATGCCGCTCATCTGTGGTTCTCTGCGTCGGAAGCATCGAGTCGAATGATTCCCGTTCATCCTGGTCGAACTACGGGTCTGCCATAGACATCTGGGCTCCTGGCGGCGACATTCTGTCTACATGGTACACCTCAGATACAGCCACATCAACACAGAGTGGTACCTCAGCCTCTGCGCCATTTGTGGCTGGATTAGCGTCTTATATCCGTGGTCTTGAAGGATTGTCCATTGGTCCAGCGGCCAGAGCGAGAATTCTGGCGTTAGCTACATACATACCTCCATTGTGCAAGTTTGATCCAGCGAGTGGACAGTACATCTGTCCCGACACAACAAAGGAACCCAACCTAGTGGCATACAATGGAAATGGACGCTAAAGATTCAACAGTAGGGTTTGTTGCGCAAACAGATGAGGGTGGGTTTGCAATGTGTAGCGACATAGTTCTACTTCAAATGAAGCTAGCGTTATATGACAGCATCCACGATACTCGCAATCAGAACCAGAATGTTATGTGGAACGTATGAAATACATCAGCGTTATAGATAGGAAGGTGCAACTGGCCTCATAGACTTTGCTTGAAGATCGGTCTTCCCTTGATGGGGGAATAGTGGGTCGAAGTGAACGTATTAGCCCGCCTTGGCAATCAAGTGGGGCTGGCAGGGATTCGCGTCTCCGATGACGTGCACCGGCCTCTCTTTCCCTTCCACCCGCCTGCAGGTGTCATAGTTTCTTTCCGCATCCCCTAGTCCACGTCAATGCATTTACTTCTCATTCCTGGGTACGCTATGGCTGTTCCGCTTCCGACATCAGCTTCCTAGACTGACATGCCTTGATCAACCTGCTTTCTAGTAGCACACGCCATCAAGGTTAACAATCATCGAGCATGGAACAATCAATGAGTTCGACATCTAGAAACGATCTAATTTTTACCTGTCTTGTTAGAACTACCGTTGTACGACATCTCAGAGCCATATCAGTATGTTGAAGTACTGCCTAGGTGAGAGAGCAATGAAGATTTAGGTAAGATAGTGATGCAGTGGACCATTAAGATGTTCTCAGTACAGCAGATTCGGCGGCTACGTCTCGTACGCACCGTACCTGCTCACGCAATTCTCTTCGACAAAGCTTCTCCAAAGACGCAGCAGCAACTGCGACCTGAGTGTTGATTCGGTAGTCGTGACACAACAATGTGAGCCTACGTTCAAGCTCATGTTCACAATGAGCATCTCACCACTATTTCCATCGCTACTGCACCCTAAAGTCGTACGTTATGGCTATGATCATTGATGCAACTGCAAAATATGGAATACGAGGAGCCATCAGATCTCTGCTATCGCCACAGAGCACGTCGAGCGATTGCAACGAAAGATCTACTCCGCAATACGTATGCGCACGCAAGAGATACGAAAGCGAAAGAAAGGGACGAATATGTGTTTATCGGATCGGCGATGAACGTACAGACAGTGGCGGACGCAAAGTCAGGCTATACACCAATGTAGAAGGTGCCAATCTCGACGAAGACGAGCGACAAAGTTTCATCGGCATTGAGCATACTGGTAACTACAACATGAGCAGCAGCACGAGGCACAAAAAGGGCCGAACCCCGCCAACGCCAGATAGAGGGATAAAAAGCAAAGTGGAGCTACAGAGGCTAGATGTCAAACCTTGCGATCTAAGCGACGACGGTTCTGACAGGCGTTCTAAGAGCGACGGTACGGCTCCATCTCAAGCTAAGGGATTAAGCTCAAGCTCGAACAAAGAGTCCATCGTACTTCGACCTGTTGACAAACGGAGGCGTTCACGTCGGAAGCCACAAAATGATCCGCATGGAGGAGTGGGCGTGATGGATCGTTGTCGGTCTCCAAATCAGACCCTTAGACGGCATAAGGCTAGTCGATTCGGGGATCGATTATTACGAGAAGGGCCCGTAGATAATGAACTACGAGCCTATTGCTCAGGCGCGCTTCCGATCCCACAACATCAACTGGATCGACTGAGCCTGGAAGCAGCGCCAACAGAACCCCCAAGCAGAGTTGCTATCAGTCAATCAGTCAGTTGTCAGTTCATCTTTGCGGTTCAAACTGTCAGTCTGGAGGTAGTGAACTGACCTGATTGACTGCCAAGACATTTTTTAGAATCGCGAACTGAGAC